>NW_011335305.1:4960-36570 GCF_000735185.1 Notothenia coriiceps | reverse complement strand
TTGCTTCATTCAGCCTCTTGTTAGCCTCTTGATGCATCGTTTAGTCATTTAGGTTGAAAACCTTTAACACAAAACATACCTTCATTCATTTTATTCAAACAAACATTTCAATAAAAAACATGCCATCCTTTAAGCACTTTCATTTCTGCTCCATAATCAAGTTAAAATTAAACCTAACATCTAATCAAAAGTAAATGCATCTCAACAAAGTAAATTATATTCCAGCTTCTTATATTATAGCTTCTTACTTCGTAAGACTAGAAATAATAATACATGTAATCAATCAAACATGGTTAAATCAGACTAATACATCCACAAATATTCACCAGGATCCCTAAGTCTCCTTTCCTCTCTCACAGCGAATTGTTTGTCCTCTGCTGAGAGTGTGTTCCCAGGTGTGTTGCATTCAGCTCATTAAGGAGACTCACTCTTACTTTGAGCCACATTCTCAGTGGAATCACAGACCCTATGCTCCCTGTCTCCACCTGCTGGACTGGAGCCAGATGTTGCATTGCACTTGGGGCTCTGACAAAACAGTATGTGTATGGGATTTGGTAGGATGAAATGATTCCCCATGTTATCCCTTAATGCACGTGTGTCAAACTCAAGGCCCGGGGGCCAAATCAGGCCCTTGGTGGATTGAATTTCGGTCCGCAAGATAATTTCTAATTACTATTAGATCTGGCCCGTCGGTATTTTGCAAGAACACCTTCACTCCATCCTGAGGGTCTCCTCAGCTCAGAGCCTGAGCCCAAACATTGATGAACTTGCCCCCAAGATGAGATGCCAAGTATCTGGCTTGAACTAGCATCACAGAGCAGCACACTGAGTTTAATGGATGTTTCATTCTGCACTTTCTTTCTTGAGACAACAGGGCATGTTTGGTTTGTTCTTTGAGGGAAATAGTTTTGTTTTAGCTGTTGTTGGCCTGTGGAAAAATGTAATCATAAGAAATGACTCTGGAAAAGCTGCAGATGGAGCCATAAGAAATGAATGCAACTGATTATTTAATGTTTAATGTTGTTTTTATAGGCAATAATTTAAGCTTTTTAGTTCCAGGTTTAATATGTGCAATAAGTTCATTTCAATAAGTTCTGCAATAAACATTGAACCAGTCCGGCCCTCGACTAGTACCCATTTTTTTATTTTGGCCCGCTGTGTATTTGAGTTTGACACCCCTGTGCTAGGCTATGAAATGCTTCTGTTTTCAGTTTTTTAAATCACTGACGGTTTATAAAGTTGGGTTTACAGTCGTGTGTTAGAGTGTTTTAGAACAGAAATTCTACCAAAGCTTGTGCTCACCCTCACCTTTCCATAACTGTATGTCCTAGCTTCACTGGCTGCTACGTGATGCCCTTAAGTGTGTAAGGGCCGCCTGTTTTCACGAAAGAGTTTCAGATGCTTCGAGATTGTTCAAGACATCATTAGCTGCCTTTTTCAGTAAAAAATCAAACGTGTGGCCTCAGTCTTTTATTCAGTATTAAAAAAGCTTTCAATACAGCCATAATCCTATAATTTCATCAAATGTAATATGCTGCCTTGCTTTAAAAGGACATTTAATCGCTCAAGACCATCAATATTTAATATCTTTGAGTTCTCTGAGGACACATTGATTAGCATCAAGATATCGACGTCACCTGACCCAGTGCAGGTCATTTTTGATGTGCATTGATCCCTGTATTCAGCTATCTTTCTGTGGGGTCTGTGCCCACCTTCTTAAGGCTCTGCACATCCCTGAGATATTAATTGAAGCTCCCAAACCGTCTGCCTGCTGCGCCTCATTGTAGTCGGAGAAGCTGTTTAATCACCCGCAGATAGTGCCGAGAGATTCTTCCGGGCTTTGCACAGATTAGGAGGACATTACCTAGAAATGAGGGGGAGAAAATGGAGTATGGGTTTTTAAATACTCACTGGAGAGCTTCAGTCTTTTTATTTTTTTATTTTGGCAACTCTCCATTTGCTTTCTTGTTGTCCAGGTTTTGAATTCTTCGTTTAGGTTTTTTTTACACACTGACACCTGCTCAAGAGGACGTGCACTTGTGCTTTTCAGGCTAATCGCCTCACGGAAAGGAGTTGTTGAGACAGGGGGAATAAATACCTGCTCTCTCCAGGCCGTCACCTCACACGCTTCAGAACTCCCAGTCGTTATGCTGCATACAGTGAAGATGTTTCTGATCGTGACAAATTCCCTGAAACACATTTTGTTGTTTCTCTGACATTCTTCCGTCGCAGCGATTTGGTTTTGTTGAAGGATGTTAAACTCGGAATGAATTTCTGTTATGCTGAAGTTTTTTTTTCCCGAGGTAACTTCAGGTCTTTCCCGTCAATGTCATTGTTAGCAGCAGAAATACCGCTTGCCTGCCTCTCTCTCTCTCTCTCTCTCTCTCTCTCTCACACACACTTTTATTGAGTTCTCTTTGCCTCTCGATCTCTCCTCTCTTGTCAGCATTGATGCATGTTTGTCACATGATGCTTATCTCGCAGCAGCGGCCAGTTTTCCATCCGGCCCGATAAATCTGCAAACAGAGAGCACAACAAAGGAAGGATGCTAATCTTCACAAAGGGCATTTTTTTGGATACGTCACCCAGACTCTGGTAAACACTATCAACAATAGCCTTTTTGTTAATCAAATGCCGGTAGAAGCTCTTCAACAGGAACAAGAGTTGTTTTCTTCCAGAATAGTTAATGACTCATTGTCTCTCAGTGTGCAAAGGCCTGACATCTGATGTTAAATTATAGCTATAAAACTCTGGGCAACACTGAGGTGCATTTCAGTGCCAAGCTGGCAAAGACTGGGACCTTTTCAACTCAAATCTGGAATAGATAAAGGTAAGGCTCAAATTGATCTGAGACATCTGAAGCATGCTCTAATGATGGTTGATATTTATTATTATGATTTCATCCCAGAACGATGTTTAAAGAGGCTCAAATTTGGATTTATTACATGTTTGATCTAATAAAGGTTATCTAAATTGCATTATAGATTAGTGGAATATCCAAATTGCTGGAAGCGCAGTATTTTGTAAAGGCCAAATATCATCTGAAGGACTTTTGTGGTGCAGCAGAGATATCCCGGGCTACAAACAGTATTCTACAGATCTAATTAGAAAAAAACGTGTTTGGTTCAGATCCTCTTAAAAGAAAATGCTAATGAGATAAATGTTTAAAAAATATTAACCCTTAAAAGGGGCCCGATTATGCTGATGTCCAGGTGTATATCAGTAGTGTCTTTAACAGTGGCGGACTTAGGATTGTAGGAGATCCGGGGGCTTAGCCACAATTTTTAAACTGTTGAGAGGGGGGGGGTTAGCGTGAACTGTGGACTCGCCGGAGCCTCGCAGCGGGGGTAGTACGCAGGCTACTGTCCCGCAGCTCTTGCCTCTCTGTTAGACTCCGGTACGGCACATTACTGACGTTTCTCAGTGAAACACTAGGGGGTTTTCAGAAAACATTCGGGGCTTGAGCCCAAGTAGCCACCCCCTAGCGCCGCCACTGGTCTTTACTATGACATGTCTCCATGCTTTAATGTTCAAAAAGCTCTTTATTGTTCTCATACTGCCTGTGCTGCAGCACCTCTTTTCACCCTCTGTCTGAAATCAGAGCCCATGTCTGCTCTGATTGGTTAGCTGGCCGGCTCTGTTGTGATTGGTCAACTGCTTAGAGATGTCCCGCCCCCTTAGGCTATCACGTACAATTACATTACATGTTACTTGCAACTTACAATGTGTTCAAGCTTTGGCCAATAGAAGCGCAAGTTTTCCAAAGTGATTTATTTATTCATTTATTTAACAGGGACAGTGCACATTAATTAACATTTCAGTCAGACAACTCACGTGTTTCTTTAACGTGTTTATTAGAAGCAGCATATAGTTGAGTTTGGCGACTAGGCTCGGGCCTCATCACTCCACAGATATACATTTAAGCGTCTTTGGGTCTAGAAAAGCGCTATATAAATCCCATTTATTATTATTATTACATAGCACGATGAGTGATGATTAAATAACTAACCCCCCGAGCCTACAGGTGGCCTAAAACACATTTCATTTCAACCAAGTAAACACAATCACTATGTTCAGAAAGAAAACAAAGGAGTCCAATGGAGGCGTTTCTATGGAGGCGTGTGGCGCAGTGGGTTGTGCGTTGGTGTTCGGATCAGAGGGTCACAGGTTCAAACCCCACTGCAGTCAGCATGTCGTTGTGTCCCTGGGCAAGACACTTCACCCCAAATTGCTCCTGTGGGGATTGTCCACAGTATTGAGTATGTAAGTCTAGAAAGATCTCCTGAACTTCCCCACTCAATCTATCAAGACCCGAGCAGTTCTACTAGAAGTCCAAGGTAAAGGCACGGGCCGGCGCATACCGCTCATGGAATCCCTCACCATATGAACTCTGACCCCTCAAGTGTACAAGTGAAGAGACACCATGTATCAACTTCTCTTCTCTGAGAAACAAAGGTATGAAAAGAACAGCCAGAAACAGAGGAAGAGAGGCACAACGTGACTACGTAAATGCACTCTCCTAAAAATTAAACGAGTAAGAGGTGAAGAAACACAAAGTCAGAAATTGAAATGAAAAGGCACCATCGTGCTTCCCCTTAGAATAGGGTGGAAATTATGAAAAGGGGACAGGGGATACTAGTGAAGAGGGACAACAGTGAAAAGGCCCAACGTATCTAACGTACTAGCCCTCTCCAAAGAGACAAACAGTCAAAGTATACGCCTAGAGGCACAACGTGACTACGTAAATGCACTCTCCCGTTTAAATTACTTTTGATAAAAGCGTCTAACAAGTGACATGTAATGTAATTGAGGCGTTTCAGGCAGGGTGTGAGTGTGTGGGAGAGAAACTCCCTAAGGAGGAAACACAGGGACTTTAGCCTTTGCAGACCATTTACATGCACACAAACCTACACAACACACCACAGGAAAGGGAGCACCCCAAAATATAGCAGGGCCTCTTTAAAACCTGCAGCGTAATGCTCGATGAAAGAATCAGTCATTTGTATTCCTGAGAAACACACATCACCTTTGCTCGACAGCAGTGACATTTTGATTCAGCTGAACCTGTGTGAGATTGATTTGAAGTGTGCCTGTGCAAACACACTCAGAGGTAAAGAGGGGGTACATGCAGGGGTTTGGTTTGGAGACTTTTCATCAATAATAAAGGCACCGGGTGCAGCAGAGTGAGCAGTGATGGATGGAGTGACGGCTTGTGTTGCCCCTCCATCAGCCCCTCTCTCTCATTGGCCGTCAAACGTCCTGCCTCAGCCCCACTCGACACATCGAGAGAGGATATCTGTACAATACAAATGAGTAGGTATTTACGGTTCTCCAGGCACAGTTCTCATCTCTCCCCGCTTACACCTCTGTGGATTGAAGAGAAAGGAATGATACAATTACAGGTGAAGCGGGATGAAGTAGGGGAAGGGTCTTCACAAATATTTTATAAAACATTTCTGATCAAGCCTTCAGCCAGAGGAGTCCACTTGCCAGCAAAATATGTTGGAAATTGTTTCTTTAACTCAAAGGTCACCTATTATGCAAAATCCACTTCTTCATGTCTCTTCTACATCAACATGTGTCCCCTCTTCTTCATGTCTCTTCTACATCAACATGTGTCCCCTCTTCTTCATGTCTCTTCTACATCAACATGTGTCCTCTCTTCTGTTTCAGCCAATCAGAGACATGTTCTGTATATATCTGAGAACTATAATATATTGATGAAAAACAGTATAATAGGGGACCTTTTAAGTATTGGTCATTGTCGAAAGTAACAAAATACATTTACTCAGGTTTTATATTCTGAGGTTCAGCCACACATGTCCTCCAAAATGTCAAACTATTTCTTTGATCTGGATTTAGAAAGTAGGACTTTTAGGATTTTTCCATTTCTGAATGGTACTATAACTCTATTCCATCATGTCTGAAATGTCCAACTAGTTGTGCTCAGAGGTCTCCATATAGGCCAGCACACAGCATGTGGCCCCAACTTTATTAAAATAACGCAAAATGAAATGTGTTACAGTGCCCATTTCCTTTTGAACTCTCCCTGAGCTGAGAGTTTTCATTATTGCATCGAATTACTCTCGGAAATATGCAGAAGTCAAATAATTGAATCCAAGGACTATGTGGATCTGCAAAGTGGGATGAGTGAGCTTTCCTTTCTGCAGGAGTGAAGAGACTAATGCGTTGGTGTTCGGATCAGGGGAGCACAGGTTCAAATCCCACTGAAGTCAGCATGTCGTTGTGTCCCCGAGACACTTCACCCCAAATTGCTCCTGTTGGGATTGTCCACAGTGTTTAGTATGTAAGTCACTTTGAATAAAAGCGTCTAACAAGTAACATGTAATTAGCGGTGTAATCATACGTGACTAAAAAATAGACAAGGGCCCTTTTTGAAACGCTGTAGCTGTTACTCCGGTATGTTCTCTGAGTCTCCAGTTTCACTCCGGTTGAGCTGCCTTTCCATTCTTAGTTCAGGAAATGGTGCCTTATACTCAAGTTTCTAAAAATAGCCGCTTTATTTTACTAGAAATGTGGAGGTGGCCAATTACATTTGGCTGAATTCCCTTCCAGTCCCAAGGGGAAAGTGCCATAAAGACAATGTCGCTGTGAAAGACTGATTAGTATTTCTCAATCTAGAGCTTTTGTTAGATTTTGATGTTTTATTTTGAAATGCAATTACAACTTCCTTTTTTGAGTGACAGAAGTTAATTATCAAGGCTGACTTCAAGACGGGAGATGTGAATGTCAGCGAATGTCGGCACCAGTGGTGACCTTCTTACTTAAAGTCACACACACACACACACACACACACACGCAGTTTTAAGCCTCACTTCCAACTTAACTGCAATTAGACACAGGATTGTCAACAATTCATCAGCTGTTTTCCCCCTGGAGTTTTATCCGCTCGCTACTGCTAACAATGTGTCCTTCTTAATTACACAGTAATGGGTGTAAACAAAGTGTTTATTGTTGTGTAATGAACTGTGACTCAGCTAAAAAAAACAAACAAGAAAGGCAGGCAGAGTGGGAAGCATCTCGGTCACCTTTAATTCAGTGTTATTCACAGGGCTGTAGCGCATCGTTTGAACACACACAATTATTCTGTTACAATAGTAACCCGAAGAAAATAACCTAATCTCAGTTTCAACAAATACAAATAATGAAACCTGATTACTTTCCGTTACTTTAGGATTACCTCGAATGCAATGCATATAAATACACGTCAATAGAAATATCAACAAGATGTGTTTCACTTCAGTGTATTCTGTAAGACAACAGGACAATGTGAGTTTCGAAAAGAAGGAACCAAGATATTTAGGATCAAACATCATTTTATTTATTTGAAAACCTGCCTTTTATTAAACATATTCAGGGTGTATACATGAGCACCTTAAAAAGGAGAAATACAATCTAAGCTGACAGAAAATGCTCAGTTTTAGTTTAATAAACGCAGTTAAGCTCACACACACTTCAACGTACCTGCTGAATTAAAAACAGAACAAATGAAGCAAAGAAAGTGAAAACCATGAAGCAGATTAAGGCAGTAGAAGTTTAGATTCACACTTAAAGTATTATCCTGAACAGTACAGCTTACAGAGAAGAGATAACATCTGATCCTTTTACAACAAACACTTTAGTATTTTCGTGACATTGTAATCCTCCTACAAACCCAAATATAATACAGTATCTGATTACTTCTTTTTTTATTATGTAACTGTAAGGGAATACAGTTTTGTATCCTGATTCCTCTGATCCTGTTACATGTAATCCGTTACTCCCCAGTCTTTTCAGTAAGGGTCCTTTAAGGTAAAAGTCATTCTATGAATACTTTTCTGGCAGTGTACTTAATTTCTGTCTCTATCAGTGTACGCACGGGGATGTTTACCACTTTTTAAAGATATATTCAGTCATTAGAGTGTGACCTGCTTGGTTGTGACGGTGCTTCTCCTCACCACCGCTGCAAATAGATAACATCCCAGAACATTGTTTGATCTCTTCATGTCTTTGACACACACGCACGCACGCACGCACGCACGCACGCACGCACGCACGCACGCACGCACGCACGCACACACACACACACACACACACACCCTCACACACACCTGCCTCCTCTCCATCTCACCCTTCCTGTCTCCCACTTCTCATATCCTCTGATACCCCAGATAAAGCCTTCCGCTGTCTTTGTGGATACCGATGAGCTGTGAGGGTTTCAGCAGGCTGCGGTGGTACACATTACATAATTGACGAGTGTGCAGGGTTGAAGCTGCCCATCATGCACAAATCCCAGCACAGATATTTTATTCAAAGCAGCAGCGTGTATATAAAAAAAAAAGAAAAAGAAACCTCCTCCACAGCCAGGATCTGTTGTTCCATCAGGGAGAGTGATCGTGTGTATATGTTTCATACGATGCTGGGGGTGAATTCACACACACACACACACACACACACACACACACACACACACACACACACACACACACACACACACACACACACACACACACACCGTAAAGGAATCCAAAAATCCATACTCTCTGCTTTAATCAATCATCACCTGAGTCTTATCATTCAATCCTGCTAAAACCGAGATTATCCGAAATGTCAAAGTGTTATCATTCAAGGGCTCCATTCATCAAACTGTGACAGGGTTTATTTTAGTTTGCTGCTATTATTAATCATTTTGAAGAAATTGGATGTCTTTATTTGTGACATAATCTTTTTGTGATGACTAATTGCCTGACTTTACAGACAGGTAACGGCAGAGAGGCAGGGACTCTTAGAGTTACACATTATTCTACCACTACCTGTAATAACAATATATCACTGTGTACCTTCAGTGCTACAATGTTCTTAACAAGTGTACTTCAAAGTTACCTGATGTTGTGAACAACAACATAAAACCCAGTTAGTCTCCCCTTGAAGGCATTTGATTGGAGAAAGAACATCCAGGCAAACAACACTTGACCACAGGGCTCACAGAAGGTCTGCACCCTGCTATACTTTGAAATAAATAATGTAGTTTCTCTTTATGCCAACTTTTCAACGTTCAAGATCTTCCTCAGGCAAGTTGTCTATGATGTTTGTTTGGTTCTGCAGTGGTTTGGTGTCAAATAAGGCTTCGTCATTGATCTAATATTGAATTCAACCATTCTGGTTTGTATTCTATTTGCTCAACATAACTTTATCCGCAATGCAGCCGCGCATGTTTATTTTAAAATGGAGTTAGAGTGCACTCTAACGCTGTGCAAAAAGGTTTATCTTTGTGAGATCGCGTATGGATAATGGATCAAATGGATCGCACAACATTTCACCTATTTTACTTCACAGAGCAAAAATATTACAAACATTTCAGACACCACATTATTTTCCATACACTTGTTGACAGTAACCTCATTGGCTGAGTTAAATCTCAACGAAGCATCACAACCATCATGAGATTTTTTTGACAAAGTTATTTAGCAAAGAAAGAAGCTTGAGAACAATGTGCAAGGTTTCCAGTTCATACATTATCATGGTGTGATTGTGGGAACTTACTAACGTTTTTATTTGCTTGTTTGAGTTGAAATATTATTTAGCAAGACGGTTTTCTTTCAGCAATTAGCACAATACATCACTAAATCTCCAAGCTGCCATTAGCACAGTGGTTCTCAAAGTGGGGGGCGCTCCACCCCTAGGGGGCGCAGAGGCATGCCAGGGGGGGCGCAAGAGACCAGGAGGAAAAATGGTTATAAAAATTAAAAATTAAAAAAAAGATTAAAAAAAAAAAAAATCCTAAACTGAAAAATTATTTATTCGAAAATAATATGATACAGTACTATTACGTCTGGGTCTCTGTGTTTCATTAAAGCTCGGCTCTGTGTGTGTGGAACGAGCCATTTTGTGTGTGCGAGCAAGAGAGAGAGAGAGAGAGAGAGCGCACCGGTACCTGAGATCGTTGTTGTTAGCTTCTGGTGCTAGCGAGCTACGCATATAAGGAGGAACAACAAAGTGGAGGAGAGTCCTCTCCTGTCAGACTGAGAGACTCAGTGAACTAAAGGACTCTCTCAGTGTTATCTCAGTGGGTCTCAAACGTTTTGGTCACCATTAATGTAAACAATTATTTCCGAGGCACACGTTTATAAGATCATTATAGCTATAAAAAGAGAATAAATGAAAAACAGGTATGAAATACTATGACAGTAAAACAAGAATAATGTTTAAATGAGTGATTTGTAAAATATCCATAAAGAAAAAGAACATCTGCTTACAGTTCTGTTTCAAATGAGTGTTGAGAGATGTATCCATAGATCTCTTCATTTTGCTCTCAAAGTGCACCAGATTGATGCTTTTAACTTCAATATTTAAAAATAAATCTTCCCGGACGAGCTTGCCCCCGGACCCCCCTATGTGAGGTCAAGCTACCCCGCAGCACCCCCAAAAGAAATCTCTGGCGCCGCCACTGAGCCTGACTATTTGGGGTGGCGGGGGCACGACTTTTCTTTTTCTCCAAAGGGGGGGCCTGACAGAAAAAGTTTGAGAACTACTGCATTAGCAGCACATGATTCGCTATTAAAAGTTTGGTCAAAATGAATCACCTTCAGCCCATTTATAGAAAGTTACAAATCCTTGACTTGTGTAAACGATTTCCACATCAATACTGCCGCCTCAGTTGAAATATTTAACACGCTAATGGGTTTCTGTGGGCGAGTTCGAACCATTGTGCTGGGTTTAATGAAGGCTACAGGATATGCACCATTGTTGGATATTATTTTACTGCAAAGAGAGAGAGGGGGGGGGCGGGGATGTTTTGTTTTGACTGTTTTCTCAAATTCATACTTTTTTCTCTTGAGAGTCTATTATCGAGGAAAGTCACAAGGTCAAGGAGTGCAGCAGGGAGCTACAGCCCTGCTTCCAATGTGGTATTGTTGATACCTGAGTCGTCATTATGAGTTGAAACTTTTGGATTGTTTGTTATGAATCTGTAAAAATCCAACTTTCAAACCTCATATTAAATATTTAAAAAACCCTAAATCTGTGCATAGTCCAAAGAACAAACAGGCCCATCAATGTCCCCTCCTTCCATTTTTACTCTTACTTCTCTCAGGATAAGTAATTTTGTTTTGGCAGGAAACCTTTTTTTTCAACCACATTGTCTTTATTTCAATGTTTAACAGCGATATTCAAGGTCAGCTCTCTAGGATGAGTACATGTTCTACAACCCGAAGCACTCTTCTTTCTCGTATGACGCAAGCTTGTCTGAACTAATGATGATGGACCTTCTATTTTCTAGTGGAATATTCAATTAGCTGCTGCTCTCTGCACACACAGGAGAACAGAATGTGTGTTAGCTCTGCTTTCAGATGAACAATTACCTGGAAATACAGAGCTGTCAGGCGATTCTTCCACGAACTAGCCTCAACCTTTCTGTGTTAATACACTCTTTACTGGGAAGAGATGGGGGAAAAGAACAAAGAAAAAACAGAGGGATAATGGCTGACGTGTAGTATGAGTCATAAGTAAACCTGAGGCACAACTATTCTGCATCCAATGACTGTAGCTGCTGAGAAGTGTCCACATTATAAAGTTTGTGGATGCGTGTGAGGCTCACAACCCTGTCTCCTAAAAAATACGTTCCCACAGAACTAAACTGCATTCTCAATTACGTTTAGCAAGAAACGTATTTTCTCCCACGTTACGTTCGTTATGAACGTATCTCAAATACGTTTATTTTCTACATATCTTCTAGAAACATCTTTTCTCCCACGTTACGTTTCTTATGAACGTATCTTAAATACGTTTATTTTCTACATATCTTTGCCATTTATTGTCTTGCTTATAATAATGATAATAGTCATTTATAAATATCATTTTAGTGCACACATTTGAAATCAGTAGGCGAGGCTGTAATTTCGCCAGCTGTTCTCATGAGCGAGACAGAAAATAATAGTTTAACATGCCAAAAAGCTGCTGTGTCGTTTATTGCACCTCAAACATTAAAACAAATCCAGAGTTATGTGTTTCTGTACAGAAACACATAACTCTGGATTTGTTTTAATGTTTTAACTAAGAAACGTAACGTGGGAGAAAATATGTTTCTAGAAGATATGTAGAAAATAAACGTATTTGAGATACGTTCATAACGAACGTAACGTGGGAGAAAATACGTTTCTTGCTAAACGTAATTGAGAATGCAGTTTAGTTCTGTGGGAACGTAATTTTTAGGAGACAGGGTTGGAGGCTCATTAGGGTATAAATGCTAAAGAGGCCTCAACAAGCACAAGTCTGAATCTCCGTTTCTATAATTCATTTAAAGATAGTTGATTTTTTTGTTGAGCTTTTTGCATACTACTGTCAATGGCAATGTCTTTTATAAAAATAGTTTCCGCGAAAACGCTTGTTTTTTTTACCTAAAGTCATGTAAAAGCGTTGATATTGTGTGTCATGTTGATGCATATTGTTTAACTTTGGTGAGAATCAGACAGGCACACGAATATGTAAGTGATATAGATATTGAGCCTCATGGGAGGCATGTGGCGCAGTGGACTAGTGCGTTGGTGTTCGAATTAGGGGGTCACAGGTTCAAATCCCACTGCAGTCAGCATGTCGTTGTGTCCCTGAGACACTTCACCCCAAATTGCTCCTGTGGGGATTGTCCACAGTATTGAGTATGTTCGTCGCTTTGGATAAAAGCGTCTAACAAGTAACATGTCATGTAAAATTGAAAAAGATAATTATGGAAAGTCAGCGTCGATAAGTAAAAAGGTGACACCTGCACACTTCATCTATGCAACAGAAGTTTTATTGACTATGTTTCGATCATACATGGATCTTCCACTGATCAAAAGGTGGTCGGATCAACATTTAGGTGCAGTGATGCATATTTTACCATCTAATCTAATCCAATGTTATGCAATCCCACCCCAAACGTTAATTTACATATTACAAAAAGTAAAACATTTATTTATAACCATAACAACATTCTTCGCATAAGCTAACCAAAGCAGTTTGAGTTGCCAAACTAAAGAGGTGGCAGATCAGAAAACGCTCATCAGAACCGATATATCTCAACATTTTGACATCTATGCATCTAAGGAGGCGTGTGGTGCAGTGGGATGTGCGTTGGTGTTCAGATCAGCGGGAGCACAGGTTCAAACCCCACTGCAGTCAGCATGTCGTTGTGTCCCTGAGACACTTCACCCCAAATTGCTCCTGTGGGGATTGTCCACAGTATTGAGTGTGTAAGTCGCTTTGGGTAAAAGCGTCTAACAATAACATGTAATGAAATGTCTATGCTTTTCAAACAAACCTAATTCATGACAAAACATCAGGAAACACTGCATGCGTCATTTGAAAAGCTGCGTCATTTTGGTTTGAGAGTCATCCACAGGCACAGTAATCGTTCAAAATGAGTGCTTCCACTTACTTTTCATACACTTTTGACGTTTACCACTTTATATACATGGCATTTGCAGGTAACCTGTATATAGAATGAAATGTTTATGCATGCAGAGAAGCCACGTTTGCTTTTCCCTTAGGTCATATATACGTGATTGCAGATCGTGAGAGTGCAGAGGTACTGACAGTCGAGGAAAAACCTTCATCAGTGCACCTTCCCCAGACAGTCAGCCTGCAGTCAGCCAGCGCGCTCATCCTCACTCTGCATTCATTATTAATCACAGAATTACACCGGCGCTCTACAAACCATGTGGGTTGAAGGGGGGACAAGTCGTGATAGAATATGCAATTGTCTGCATAATGCACAGCAGGTGAGGTATCAGGCTGATATGAAACGCAAATATTGCATGATGGCTTTGCACTTATTACTGTCAAATGAGGATGGCGGCGTCGGGGGCCAGTGGTGAAGTGTCAACACAGATCCCGGAGCAGAGAAAATGTATCTGACAGGGTGCTGTGTAAATAAATCTGATTGAATGTGGGTATTGGGAGTATGAAATTCTATCAGCTTGAGGCCGGGCCACTGATTTATTTTGTATTTTTATTCACCCACCGACATGCTTTGTTGAACATTCTTCACCACAATGTCTTCAGAGCCACCCAACACAGGCCTCTAAAGCACTGTGACCTTCAATGCTAGAGCAATGTGTCATTGAAGTGCACAGTCTCCCACTATTGACCTGTGATCATCTCCACAGGATAAGCTGCGAGGTTAAGTGCCATCAACTGGGGGTGGCAAGAGCCTCTTTCACTCATTTCACATCATCACTGACAATCAATCTGCCCAAACCAGCCTGATGTGCTGATGTCCTCGCCCCCCGAAGGAAGAGCTCAGTTGCAGCAGCATTGGAAGTAGAATAAAATGAGTAGAAATCAAAATGCTGCTGTGAGCGGTGACTATGTGCCGAGATAATCCCCATTCAGCAGCGATGTAAGGACTCGTCCAGGACCAGAGAGAGAGACGAGGTGAAAACTAATGCAGCCGGGTTTAGCTTCACCTTTGATGTTTGTACCAGAAATCCAAGGTGCTCAGAGCCTATCTGTCCTTGAAGTGCACACACCCAGGAATCCCTGGAGAGGGGGAGATATTCTAATCCGAGAGCCAGCTAAAACCTGGAGAGGAGAGTTGACATTGTGTTGAATTTTTTTTTCAAATTCACTGTGGGTGTCTTCTGATCATAGTTAGAGAGAAATTGCATGGATTCACTCACTAATGCATATTTATCCTGAAGTCAGTTCTACATCTGGAGATACTTACCTTGTAGAGAGATGATTGTATACAACACCTTAAAGCAGTAGTTCATGTATGAATGTATGCTGTTAAAGTTCAGTTGGCAATATGTGCTTCTCCCACAAGGAAGTAGTCTTAGTTTCAGCTTTTGGTTAAAAACTGTGATAAATGTAAAAAAAAAAAGGTTAAAGAGCCCCTAATATGTTTTTGGGGTTTCCCATTTCCTGTAGTGTGTTAAATAGGTTTGTGTGCATGTTAATGGTCTGCAAAGGCTAAAGTTCCCTCCAGAGGAAGTGTATCTCCAACACATTCCCCCCCCTGCCTGAAACACCTCCACACCTTTGTTTTCTTTCTGAACATAGTGACATCACTATGGAAAACGTGCGCTTCTATTGGCCAAAGCTTGAACACATTGTACGTGATAGGGTAAGGGGCGGGACATCTCTAAGCGGTTGACCAATCATATCAGAGCCGGACAGCTAACCAATCAGAGCAGACTGGGCTCTGGTTTCAGACAGAGGGTGAAAAGAAGTACTGCAGCACAGGCAGTGTGAGAAAAATTAAGAACTTTTTGAACATTAAGGCATGGAAACGTGTCACAGGAGAGACACTACATACTGATATACACTTGAAAATTAGCATAATAGGTCCTAAATGTTGTTTTGTATTGCATCCACTCCCAAGAAAAGTAGCTTTTACTCCATAATGATTGTTGTCATGAATCAGTCTGAACCCCAGTTGAATCTGAATAACATAATAATGTATAATGAACTGCTGTTGAGCTCATTATTGGAAATCATACCTTTTTTAAATAAAGATTCCACCAGTTACTTGAAGTATGAGGCAATCTTTAAGGAACCATTACATCTTATTAAACTCAGAAAGCGTGCATTTGATGTCATCATCAATGACACTTTCAAGGGTGCCGTCGATCCGGCGGTTTTTGTTTCTTCATGTTCTTCAAAGGACGCATAGCCATTGGACAGGTTGGCAGAATGATTCATCCCATAGTGTGAAGCATCAAAACCAATTTGCAGTGTTGGACATTAGTCTCTGTGTTTGTGTGTGCCGGTGATGTCTATATTTCTGAGGCAGTGTGTGTGAATACTAAGGTCAGGCTGACATATTGGTTTGTTGAAAGTATTGAGTTAGTGTTGCCTCATTATTATTACTCAGCTATTGGCCATGCAGACAAGAAAAATTGAAAGGTAGTCTATTTCTTTTTGTGAAGCTACAAGGCTGGAAATGCAATTGTTTTAGCAGCAGTTATAGCTGTTGTTTCTCTTGTTGCACATTATTGCATATGTGTATAATTATTGTCCTGGGTTTCCTTGGGAAATATTACTGCCTGGAGAAATATTGACTGAATATTTAGTTTTTGGACAACTCCCAAAACCACATGTGGAGAAATGTGTATTAAGACAGAAGGTACAATTAAAATTCTGACATTTAATTGTAAGCCAGTTAGAGGCAAATACGTTTCAGACCAATTACAATCCTGAGAGAATTATGGATTAAACAACTTCAATTTAAAGATATACATTTCAGGCAACATGTTTAACATTTATTGACAGACTTTCAAAGTTATAATGGATCAGCTTAAAGAAGTTTGGCTCCATAAAAGGAACTCTCATTACTTTATTTAGCACCAAAAAACAGTTTTAGCAGTTCATGAGTGTGATTACACTGCTTTAATCAGAAGCTCTTATGGGTTTCATCTGCATAAAAAGGTCCTCATCTTGGATACCTGGTATTTATTTTGGCATTCCCACTGTCAAGGTTAAAGGGTAGTAAAGCTAATAAACCCCCACTTTTTAAATAGCCAAGCTACTGTCAATGGGGACCACAGTTTTATCAATTCACCGAAAAAACCGTGTAAACCGAAAAAAGCAGAGGACCGTGAACAAATCCCTGTGGCACACCAGAAGTGATTTGCACGAGATGATGAACCAATAGTGAGGGTGCTATGGTTAAAATTAGAGCACCAGTATCAGATTACAGTTGTGATCTATGTTATATATGTGTCTCTTAACAAAGCACTGTCAGCAGGTTGGCTTAGAATTTGTTTTATAATTTCATGTTCTGGTTTTTTTATCCACAGATCTCCCCTGGCGGACTGAACAAACGAGTCGACTCTACGCCTGTCCTCAGTCTAATTGTGGTCTGACGGCACTCCCCGACATCAAAGGTACACCCACCTCTCTCTCTACACCTCCAGCCTCCTTTAATCACTTTGTTCAGCTCATCATTGCAGTAATTACATTTCCTGACAGTTTTTTTTGGTTTGCAAATCCAAGACTTCACTTTCTCTGTTATCTCTCCTCAAGAGAGCTTCGCTTCACTTCACTTTGTCGCTGAGGTACCTTGTTTGATTTTTATTTCAATACATTCAAGAGCTTTTTCCTCCAGGAAATGCACTGTGATTTCAATAATTCTCATCGTTGAATGAACTCAGGAAAATGCTTCACAGTTTTTGGTGGGTTTTAGAGCTGAGCAGGAGAGAGCATTTGTTCTGGTCTACACCGGATAGAGAACCAACTAATTCTGTGTTTGAAGTCTTGTTGAAGATATAACCTGAGACACCTAATTGCAATTTGCATGTCTTACGTGCATGTCTTTGCTTTACTTTAAACTTGGATTGACTTTTTGTGCCTGTTCTTTTGTTTCTTTTTACAAGTATGAAAGTATATCAGAAATAATAACTGATTTCCATGTCTATAAAGCTTTGTGCATTGCTTCTGGCATGTTCAAAGTAACCTTTTTGTTTCCACTTTAATCATATTATCCCAATCAAGAACTGACTTAAAGCTCATAGATATGCAGATGCTACTTGATGAACCTTGACCTGCTGACTATTAGCTGCTTATAATGTAAGAACTAAAGCTTTTTATTATATAATATCCGACGTGGAATTTCGGGTCAGAATGTAATGCAATGTCAACATTTAAATGGAAGAGAAAGCACTTTAAAAATGAAAACGTTACTCCTATTTGTAGAAGCTTTGAACCACCGAACTGTAGCATGTTTCTATCATGGTTAAGTATATCAGTATCAATTAGTCGAAATGAACTGATCCATCTCTTCAAAGAGACTAGAACATAAATGTATTTGCATCTAAAAGTATTTTTTATTTGTCATTGTTTTCCGGCCTCAAATATTCCACATAGCGAAGTTCAAAGGATGAAATAAAATCTGGATGGTAAACGGCTACATTCCTTTTCTTCGAGCTGTGAAAGTGATCAGCTATGGACTCCACAAGCCTCACTAAGCTTTACTTATCCAGGCATCACTCAGCCATACCCCTCTGGGAATTAACACTCACTTTAATGTTTCTCAACGCAACAATTAAGGACTAGAATCCTTAATGTAAGGGAGGTTTATTGCTGGTGACAGTGGATTTAAAGATATGTAGACTCTTAAAAATGTTAGTGACTTAGTGTGTCAGTCCAGTGTTACTAAAGAGTATTAGATATTGGAAATGACAATCATTGGCTTGTCTTCTCCCTGCTACAGTTCTACTCTAAAAAACAGTTTTGAAAAATATATGAAGATCCAGAGATAATGTTTTTCTTTATAAGTACTGTAGGACTTATTCAAACAGACTTTCGTGTGCATAAGTAGCACTTTCCAATACAGCAGATTGTCATTATGACAAATTAAATAACCATCAGACACTCTCAGCAACAGCTTTGACATATTCTCTTAAGAGCTTGAAATGTCTGGCTATGAAATTACTAGGCTCTTCATATTAGACATTTCCATTCTTACTTTTTAAGTCCCCTCTTTAAAGAGATTCTGGAAGTTTCGGGAAAAATGATTCTCTCTCTTTTTGTCCTGATCCAGTTATCAGGACCTGTCTGAAAATGAGCTGATCAGATTTTGGCAACTTTATGATGTCATAAAGATTTTTTGGCTTGTGTAACCATTAGCCAATCAGCAAAAAGTGGGTAGATTGATCATTATTCCAACCACCTCTTCCATTCACAAGCTGGTAGCAGTGGCGGCGCCAGGGTATGGCTGGGGTAGGCTACAGCCATACCAAGAAATGGCTTAGCCCCACCATGAAAAATTATGTTAAAGTAAGCAAAAAAAAGTCCTCCAACTCGTAAATTGCACAGACAGCAGCAAGATTGATTTCAGTAGCCACTTGTCTGGAAATTCCGAAGACTAGAAACGGTTTTGAAAACTTTTGTAACGTAGTGATCATCTTCTCAATAAAATATTTTTGCTAATGTCTTCTGGCCAATCAGAATCAAGATAACGGCGTGGTGTTGTTGCAGGAAGTCCCGACGGAGAATACTTTTGAAATAGAAATCAACACGTAATGAAATAAGACCCCACGGTTTGATGATTAATAGGTGTGTGTCTTACATTTTGACACACAGAACAATGGGGACTATCTACCCTTATCCACAATGTAAAGTAATTCACACAGCCTCTTCTCTCTGTGAGGAGCAGCAGGTTTAGCTTTCAGAACAAGGTAACAAAAAACTAAACAGGCTTGAAGTAATAGATTAATTTATTTTCTTCTCAAGAGAGTACCAGAATGTTATTATAATTTTATGTTAGTATTTCAAAATTGAGATTTTGATTGAGACAGGGACATAATCTAAACCTCACGCGTGGCGTTTCACTGTCAAGGGGGGCGATATAGCGTGTATGTTATTACATTGCAAATACTGACTTGAGCCACACCACTGTATGGGTTAGCTCTACCATAGATTACCCAACAAAAATACTCCGGAGCTGCCACTGGCTGGGAGCAGGTGTTTTTAAATACCCAATTGTGCCTCTGGGAGCTGCATCCTCAGATGGGCATATGATGTGTTTAGACAAATAATTAATTTGAGCTGCAATTACAGCCTCTAGAAAGGGGCAAATTGGCGGTGAGGGGGGAGGAAGAACCCCACCACCCTATATTCCCTAATCAGGTAAATGTTGCTAACTCAATATTGGGCACTGATGGTCACACTCAATTATCCTCATCTTTTACCTCCCAATCTGTTCCCCATCCCCCTAATAAACCCGTATCTGAAACTCCCAAGACACACGCCACATGTCGCTTCTGTTCTTGTAGGCCTACTCATTTGCAATAGTCCTCTGCTTTGAATCCTGATATACTGTAAGAGCAAAGTCAAAGCACTTTAGTTAAGCTAATGTGGATTTGTGGCTAAGAGTTAGGTGACAATGTCATCATGCCTTCCTGTAAATATGAATTATATTATATTTTATTTTATTTACTTGCACTGTTTTATCTGTTTGATTGTGTTGCACTGTTGGAGGAGCCTGTGACCTAAGATGTTCATTGTCATAACTACACTGTAGCTATTTACAAATGACAATAAAAGCCTTGAAAATGAAGCTACAGTTTGCAACAGGTTAGCAAAGCTTAGCATTGAGACTGGAAACAGCTAACTTTGCTAGGTTAAAAGGTAACTAAATCCACCTAGCAGCTTTCTAAAATTGTATATCTTGTCTGTTTCATCTGTAGTGACTCACCCTTCCAAGAACTAGTGGTGCCATGCCATTGTTTCAGTGGCCATTTTTTCTGAAAACTCAATAATCTGAAAACTGTCCCATTGGACCGAAAGCCCAACTCTGTATCCCAATAACAAAAGGCAATTTATCAACCCTTTGTTACGAAAACACACTCTAAAATCTTATCTCCCATAATGTGCTTGAAGATCTAACCATTGTTAGTTTGACTTTCCTCAAAGAGTAAAACCTCATTTGACTTTCCTCACACTTACATAACACTTGTGGGCTGCACAGCATGAAGGGTCTAACACCAATAACTCAGTGAATGACAGGTTCTCTTCACAAGTTCAGACTGAAGATTTGGTAAGATCTGCCCTTGGCATCTGTCAACATTGGTGGTTTCAAAAGGCAGTGAGTGGAGAGCCATCTATAATGTCCTCTGACTGCACACAGCAGACTGATACCAAGCCATTTTGTGATGGTTTGTATCAAAGGAACAAGAGATCAAATGTTTGGGTATACACAAATAAAATAATCTAATTTTGCCAATGGGGAAATCACCAAGGTTTCAGTTCAGGCAGATAGGACATGCTTCTCCTTTGAAGCATTATTTTGTGATGTAGTTGCGGTTTCATATAGGAATATAGCCAGACAGAAAAAAATACACTTCTTAAATGATTGCCAGTTTACTGCACAGAGGGGTAAAATGGCAGAGGGTCTTGTCATTGGAATATGCGAGTTTGATGGCCCTTGTGAATAAGATACCAAGGATTTATTTCCGGATTTTCCAGCGAGCCTTTGAAGTGAACAAATGCTGCATCTCATCTGCCGAGCCCGTTCAAATTGTGGACGGTGTGTGTGGATATATTTATTGCTGGGCTATTTTTAGAGCTGAGGATTCGTGCTGAAGTGTATTTATACTTGAGGAAAAGCCTTGCGACACTGAAGGTGGTAGTAAGGTTCTGCATGACCTCCAACCATGTAATATGAGCTGGTTTTTCCCTTCAATTAAAAAAGCAAACACCTTAAGAGTAGTCAAATCCCCAAAACGTTTCTTTCCTATGTAGAAAACGGTTTCATTTTTGATTAGTGACCATCCTTACCACTCGGAAATATCCGGAAGTGGCCATTTCCATCCCTTTCAGTTGAATATGATATGTTTCCGTCACATAAAGTTAGAGGCGTATGTAATTGAGGTTGAGGTTAAACGTGCAGACCTTTGCCATTTTTTGTATCCCCTCTGACGCAGACCATTAGCAAACATCTGTTGAACCAAAGCTTTAAAAAAAAAAACAAGGCTGTCATGGTGGCAGAGGGGAATTCTTCCGATGCCCCTCCCTGTGCTATTTTAAGTAGGCCCTGAAGTTTGTGTTTAATGATAAGCTGTGGGGCGTAGCTGACATGCCTGCCATATTATTCCCTTTACGACTCAGGAAGCAATGGCAACATTTCCCCCCAACCCTTCAGGGGTGTGAATTATTTAAACTCCATCATCAAGTATGTCCAATCAACATGGCTAATAGTACCCTTTTGCTGTGGGTTATCTCAAGTGGTGGATAGCTTTGGAAACAGACAAGGATGCTATTTTTGTAAGTAGGCATTACCCAGAACTGTTTCCATTCTTGAAACTGAGTTACCAGCTGATGACTCATGCCAATCAAACATTATGTATTTCATTTGAATTTGAACACACTGGCTAAGTAATGAGAGATCATGTGAGAGATCATTCATTCATATGGATGTGGAGTTGAATTTTAAAACACAGGCTCCCCGGTATCTATGCTTTGTGAGGAAGAGTGAAGGAAGAGTTGTGTCAGACGAGACTCCACTCCAGATAAATAAATGATCAGTCCGCCACAAACATCAAAGAGGGATTGTGTGCTTCAAAGGGAATAAGGGCCTCACAGGTCCTATAGTGAAGAATGAACACACACACACACACACACACACACACACACACACACACACACACACACACACACTCTGTTTCTATAATGCAACCTGTTTAACATTCTAATGGTTGCATCTGCATTGATCATCCTCTGCCGAGCCAAACCAATGCTCCTCAATCTGAGTCTGTTTCGGTGGCAAGACCAGCTGGAAGATACCCAAAATGCTTTGATAAAATGTGTCTCTTGAATCATTATTCATGTCTATGTTTTTGTAAATGCACCTTCCCTTTTTTAACCCTGTGGTGCCTGAAGAAGCACTCGCACATGTGTTGCTTTAAAGCCCTCATTCCTACAATACCTGACACAGCTTGGTCACAAGGTTTCATCTCACAGACACCGTTAATGTGCGCATAAATTAAGCTGACTGGCCTAAATTGACCATTGGTTGTGTTTTCTTTTCTAGCCTGAAACAAGTGTCTCTCTCTCTCTGGTTGAGCATTGTAATAATAATAATGTATTACATTTTGTATTAGAGCACTTTTACAGGTGCTCAAAGCGCTTTACAATGACAGATTACACATATTAGACATGTAAGAGTCATTACTGTGGACATTACCCACAGGAGTAAATGCGGGTTAAGTGTCTTGCCCAAGGACACAACGGCCTGACGCAGAGGCGGCTGAGGCGGGATTTGAACTGGAGTTCACCAACGCCCCTTGATCTGATGACCAACCACTGCGCCAAAACCACCAGTGTAGTCCAAGTGCAGGACATTATGTCACATCTGCATACAAAAAGACCAATTGCTTGTTCTGTATCTGGCAAAAATGTGCATATTTCTCACGATTCTTGTGTTGTGTCACGTTTTTAGTTTTGTGTGTCTGGTAGTGGGTGTTTTGCTTTTCTCCTTGTCATGTTTTCCTCCCTGTGTATTGTCTGGTCTTTCTCCCTGTGTTTCCTGTCTGTCGTTAGTTTCCCTGGTGTGTCTAATTTCCTGATTGTTTTCACCTGTCATCCCTTCTGTGTCACCTGTGCTCATCAGCGTCAGCCCCGCCCCTGATTGTTCCCACCTGTGTCTTATTCTCATGTGTTTAAATTCCCCTGTCTCCCAGTGTTCCTTGTCAGTTCGTTTTTGTCGATTGCCATGGTCAGAGCTTTGCTCTTTGGTACTATATTAAGTTTTGTTCCTCACCACGTGAGCGATTTTCATTTTGTTCTCTATTTTTGTCATCTCAATCTGAGATTAGTTAGTGACCATTTTCTGTTCATCGTGTTTTAGAAAAATAAAATTGGTAATCTTACCAATACTTTACCTCTGTCTCCCGGGTCGTGCATTTGGGTCCTACCTCCTAAGTGTTTGAGTTCTTAACAATATTAGCAGTATATTGACTCTTTATTAGTCATTATAAAACACTTATTAATGCCTTCTTCTACATAACCATATTCTAAAAGTAATAGGCTCATATTGAGCAGAGCATATTAAGACCAAAACTCATGTACAACAACTTCCTTACTTTCAATAAATAAGCACTAATTAGAGGGTTATTGAGGGAAAACTCTCAACTAAGGGCCTATTGTACGAGGTGAGGGTCTGAGGACAGAGGGTGTCGTTTTCTCATACTGATATTCTGCACAAACAGTGATGTTGTATTTGCTGTAAAGTGTCTTTACTGTAGGGTATTTTTATTATATGTACAGCACTTTGGCTCGACCAAAAATCGTTTAAAAATGTGCTATATAAATAAAACTTGATTTGATTTGATTACTTGTAGAATAAGGCATTAATAAGTGTTTTATAATGACAAATAAAGAGACAATATACTGCTAATATGCATGTTAATGAACAACTAGTTGATGGTTACTTTGTGTACCTTAATATAAAGTGTTACCAAGTGTGCTTGTAAAACAAAGTAAAGTTAAATAGAAATAGACGTGGTCTGGATTAACCCACTTTGTGGCAAATAATGAGTCCCTGTTTCCTTCTTCTCTGTTCAGTATTTTCCTTTGAATGCAAATGTACTATTTTTAAAGCACTGCATATGCACATTTGTCATCAAGCAGTTGACAAAAGAAAAACAATATGGATCAAAACCATCAAGAAAGACATGCTTCACAAACCCTGGATGTTTAAAAAAATATGATCTCAAAATGCTTTTTGCACCTGTTTGATTACCATGTTTACCATTAAGGGGAAATACGAGTCTGAGGAAGCACATGTTGCTTTTCATTTGTATTAACATCTTGCTTTTTCTTTTTTCTCTTCCCTTTGTTGTTCTTCCCCCTCTCTCCCAGCTCTCCGTTACTCTTGCTGTCTCATCCTTCTTCTAAGAGTGGGGGATGTCTGTTTTCTAACACCTTTCGGCCTGCTTATCTACTCGGTCTGTATTGCTATAATTTGGTATTTTCCAACCCCATTTGTTATTGTGCCTTTAACCCTCTTGATATCATGCCACCATCGGTTATGGGTCAGGGTGTGTGTGACAGTGATATGCATTGTAGCTTGCAACTCTTATCCAGAAATCTCGATTGTTCGTGATAGGCAGTGTGGTTCCAGGCCTGGGTGTTTGTTTGTTTGTTTGTGGGAAGCCTGCATGTGTTGGATCCGTGCCTGAAACAGTGCTTTTGTGTGTTATTGCTCAGTGCATGGCTATATCAAATGAAGACAATGCCATTCTTTCACGCTAGCTATGATTGTTCATTTATAATAGGGTAACATCATTCCTTTCCACCATTTCAACTCCAACGTCCAAAAACAATAATCTTTGTTTTTGTGACTGTGCACAGCGCTGTTTCATTCCCCTTTGTTGTACTTGCTATTGGAGGATCATATTTTCATTTTGCTGCACTCATATTCCAGCAAAACGTTTTATGTGGTACTTTTAATTACAACAAAGACTCCAACTTCTGAAAACAAAACTTTAATTGGCACCCAGCAGAGTGTCTTCCTTGCTATGCTGGGCTTCCAGTATCAGAGACTTCTCCATGCAGTCAAGCTGTGTGGGGAGAATCTCAGCTTGTCCCTTCAGGGTACTGGCTCTAGAAAGCACCGTCTAACTTAAACATATTTGACTGTAACAGATATACTCTCTGATCTACCATAGTCATCCAGTCATCCATCCAAATTGTTCCATATTGATGTGTCATGTCGGTCTTTTGTTCATGTTTAAAGCTTCTACTGAATGGCAAACGTCCTATCTTGGCGTTGACTTTGAAATTGCATCAGTGTGTTGATGCCGCTCGCCCAGCCTGTTGGGTTAGGGTGTCTTTAATGACCCCCTTCTTTTCCCTCATGGAAGATCTGTACACCTGCGACCAACACTGGACATGGAGGACTATGACGTTCGCTCGGCCGCCAGCATCATGGCCTCGGTGAAAGAGCAGGAGGCGCGTTTCGAGCAGCTGACCCGAGCCCTCGAGGAGGAGCGTCGCAATGTCACCCTGCAGCTAGACCGCTCCGCCCTGCCTCCCAACACCCCAACCAGCCAGCCGCTAGCATGGCAGCAGGTGGTGATGCAGGTAAATGATGCCAACGCCCCCGTCACGTTAAACCACCAACCAGCACCACCATGTGTCTACCTGTCTTCCTCTTGAAAGCGTCATTCTCTCCTGCCCCCTTCTTTCATCCGAGAAAGCCCATTGCATCGTCATGTCTCCTCATGGTCATTGCTTTGCATAATTGTTGGGATTCAATCATCTCTCTGTTCAATTTCCCTGTGATTTGGGGACCCTGTGTCTGAACCCACTGTCCCTGGTGTTGTGCAATAATCTGCTCTGTGGTGACTCATCTTCGAAAGGCAAGCTGATGAGATTCAACCTCTCATTTCTTCCTACGCCTCCTCCTTCTACGCCACTGCTTGCCGTTAAATCCCATCTCCTTTCGCCCACTGGTCTTTCATATTGTCTGGAGGTGCTGCTGATTGGATGTGGCCTTTTGCCCAGCTCTGGCCAATGTGTCTGGGACATTTGTGTCCTGGCCTGTGCTCCTTTTCGATGCTGGCGGACTCTCTGCAGGAGCAGGAAATGTAAGAGGCAGAAATTAGACTGCTTTAATCCCCCCCAAAGATGCCAGCAGTCACAACAGCCCATTGATTTACACGGGAAAGAAAGAGCATCCTCTCAGACTGTACACATGTTTTACTAACCATTTGAGCGCACTACTTGGCACCTGCATCACTTTTAATCATGGTAAAGCTGGCAGCCTCATGTTTTATTAATATACCAAGACGTATAGAGATGAAACTGCTTCGCCTGCATTTGCCTTTGGTTGCATTTGCCTGCAGTCACATTTTGTTAACCGTCGTGTCAGTGTTCATTTTAAAAAGGCTTGCTGCCAATTTGGCCTCAACACGAGATAATGAAGAGGATTTGGAAGTATAGCATCATAGCAGGGTAAAGAAAAATGGTCTCCCACCACAGGGGTAATTTGCTGCTTTTAAATATTTGTGTGTGTGGTAAGAGTGAGATACCCTCCCCTCCTCATAAATGGCTCCATGATTCACTACACAGTGCTTGACATCAAAGGCGGTGAATTAACTCCCTCTTATGCACTCACTCACAAATCAGACTCACAGATAACCTCTACCCTGGTTGTTTGAGCAATTGGGAGTCAATTGAGCATAACGTACTACAACCATACCCAATAGTACTTCACTTTGAAATGCCATTCGGTCACCAGGCATTTGACATCAACACCTATAAATGCCAAAGCAAATTGGATGTACGGCTGGTGGGGGGGTGGGGTCAGTGTCTGCTCAGGGGCAAGAAGCTTGGCAGCGTGTGCGGTCAGTCGAGAGAGGGTGTGTGTGTGTGTGTGTGTGTGTGTGTGTGTGTGTGTGTGTGTGTGTGTGTGTGTGTGTGTGTGTGTGTGTGTGTGTGTGTGTGTGTGTTGCACCATGGGGCCATCTCCATTTTTTTTTTTTATAATGAGGGGGTATGAGCGATGAGGATTGCATCAGGTTGTTCTCTTTTTTTTTTTCTGTCTCTTCTTCACTTAGTTCCTCACACGCACTCCCCAGGTTGCAAAAATATCATTAACTGAGAGTCCGGATTCACAACCCCAGGGTTAGCCTTAATGAGGCCTGACATTAACTAAAGTTGGGGTCAGACAAGAAAAAGTGGCTTCAAATAGACACCTAATGCGAGTGATAAGCCACTCATTGAAATGGCACACTTCGTGATGTTCATTTCGGAACAGATCGGGTCCAAAGAACAACTAAAAAACATGCAACAAAGGCAGCGAAAGGTTCCTTTAGTTCACATAAATAAGTGTGTATTACTTAACACATTCACACAACACTTTGTCACTTCAACACTTCACCTTTTTTCTTGAAGCCTCCACCCTCAGTTTGCTGAGTTTAACACGGCCTGCTCTTCAGTCCAGTGCACTCTGGGTGGAGGTGAGGCATGGCCCTGGACTGCAGCCAAATGACTTATAACTAATCATACGGTGATGGTTTGACAGTGTTATGTGGAAATATGGCAGTCATTTCCTCGTCAAGAAAATGCGTGGTCCTTCTAGCTATTTCGTTCGGTGACAAATCTTCTTGTTACGTGAACATTACAACGTTGCATAATAGCGAACACTTTGGCTGCTCAGCTCTAAAGATGGCAACGTTCGATGGTTGGTCGGTACACCACTTTAGTTATCCTGTCTCTAATGGGAAACCAGAGAAAAACATTTATTCCTGAAGTTAGACATGCTGTTGACCCTGGAGAGCACATTTTTGCTAAACCTGCCATTCAAGAGCATTGGTTGAATTGCACACATCCCTCCTCCTTGACAGCAATCCAGGCTTTCAATGGTGGGTCATTTAAACTGTAGGAATATTTTAACTGACAATGAAAAACAGTCAAAATATGTTGTGTTATCCTAACTAAAGAATTACTGCTGTCACCACTACACTAACAATAAAACAGACCACCCATGCAACCAACGTTAGGTAGCTGAGTATCTTTTATTACCCTTTACCTTCTAACACCATTATTGACCCATAAAGATGGAAAGTACAGATAACTGTCATATTGGCTCCAATATAAGAAGATAGATTATGTTCAAGCATTGCCAAAGTACAGCTCTGGCAGAGACTTAGCTTAGCTTTACACTTTTTCGACACACCATTTTTAAAGTCTTGTGCGGTATCGATATAACAGTGTTAGTCGCCACATTGCATCATTGTCTTGCGTCTCTGGTCTGGTGAAATGACTAGAAACATTACATTTTATTGATATCTATGAATTTGCAGCTCAAGCGTTTAAGTCTGCAAGAACTATATTTAGCTAGACATCATGTTTATTGATTATTAGCACCAATATGTCTATGAACAACCTTGTCGAACCAACAATGAAGGCAATTTCGCATTCAAATTGAAGCTATGTAAGAATCCCAGGTGGTTTTCATTGCTCAAAGTGCGCCAGAGAGTTGAATGTTTTCTTTGCTTTTTATTTGTCATACTGGAGGGGAGACAAAATAATTCACCGAGCCACAAATAGCTTAGATGAGTGGCTTAAAAATAGCATTTTATGATATTTAATTTGTCCCTGTATGATGATAACACGGGGTAAATCACAACAAGGCGCTTTAACACTCGTATTGGAAGTGTGGGAGAGGTCCTTGTAAACAGCACTGGCCTACTTTCCCAGACCTTACAAATTGCATTCAGATCCTTACTCACTTCAATATAACACCTTGTGAGTTTCAGCCAAGGGAGAGAATGAGACGGTGCGTTCCTGTAAGAAACATCAGAACAATGCTGTCTGACACTCCATTAGCTTCCCGGATGAAATTATCAGTAGAGATTCAGTGACACGGACCGAGACGCCTTTCAATCTGCATCCTTACAGCCCCAACACGACAACACTCGCATGCTACGATCGGACCCTTTCTTCATTTGATATTGTGGTAATTGATTTTAGCCTGAAGGAGCGTTATCGCCGAGGCTCTGTAAGGTCAAGTGACGCATGGGGAAAGTTGTATGTACGGAGAGAAAGGCAGACAGCACTCAGACAACCACGTCTGCTTTGAGCTAAAGGAGAAGGTGACCTCATTTTATATACAGCAGACGCCTGATCCATCTACCCATTACCGCTGTCCGCCATGTGCACTGATCCCATCTCGCTGCATTGAAAAGCAAACTGTGGGTAAACTCCACTGTGGGTATCGCTGCTATGTTGTAAATGTATTATCTTTTATCACACGACAACTATTGCACGTCTGACCATCCTGGGGGAAGGACTCCCTCCTCTGTTGCTGTCGGGTTTCTTTGGGAGTGTTTCCTTGTCCAATGTGAGGGTCTTAGGCAGTCGCGGTTCTAGACCAATTTTACTGGGGGAGGGGCAGGCTCGGGCCAGTTATTTCATGAGAGGGGCACAACAAAAGCGGGTTAAAAAGACAAAGACAGTATAAAGTAATTGTGTAAAATAAACATAAAATACAGTAACGGTATTTGTTTTAGTAACTTTAAGTTACAATCTAATTAAAAAACAGAAACAGTATTTGCTTTCATAAGGTAATGAACAGTTTAATCTCCACTGTACATCCGGGTCTCTGATTTGATTTAGTTCCAATAAATCGTAATATTATAACCTTTTTTTTTTTGGAGGACGGCCACACGGGGGTCCCTGGTTAGTGTCACCCCCCCCTAGAACCACCCCTGGTCTTAGGACAGAGGCAGTCATATTACATTACATGTTATTGTTAGACGCTTTTATCCAAAGCGATTTACATACTCAATACTGTGGACAATCCCCACAGGAGCAATTTGGGGTGAAGTGTCTCAGCACAACGACATGCTGACTACAGTGGGGTTTGAACCTGTGACCCCCTGATCCAAACACCAACCCACTGCACCACACGCCCCCTTTCATATTCTGCACAATCTGTAAAGCCCCCTGAGACAAATGTAAATGTGTGATGTTGGGCTATATCAATAAACCTCGATCGATGGATTGATCATGAACCGTTGGTGTTCAGATGTTATATTCAGCGGGCTTCGCAGGCACATCATCCTCTTGTGCAAATGTTGTGGGAAGTTTTCAAAGGCTTGTGAGCTTCAGAGAGAGGGAACAGTGCAGCCTTTGATCTGTGTTGCTGTCTGTGGTGAAGATGTACAGGCGATGGCACAACACTCAACCAACACTCGCTCCAGCCGCCCTCCACCCAACTTTCATCCCCACAGAAGAAACCCCCCCCCCCCCCATAGCCCTGTCTGGGCACAATGGAAACAAAGGACTAAGGGTGCTATAGTGACAGAAGATCTATCCTCTCACTGGCAGGGCCCGGGAGCCCCTGTTCTCTCGTAAATCAGCTGCCTAACAATGAGCCTTAGTTTACCCCCTTCCCTCCTCCATCTCCCCCTGTTTGTTCCCCTCGCTGTGCCATCAGAAACATTCTCTCCGCCCATAAACACCCTAATTACCTTGGTGTGAAAGTGCCTCCTTTGTTTATCTCTGTATACCACACTGTTCCCGTACCCTCCCACACCACTTTTGCAGCCTCCAGATAAGTCACATTTCATTTTAATAATTTTGTTGTTGCTCATTTTTCTTTATGGAGCAACTCATCATGCTTGCTATCAGATATTAGGAATGTAAAGGGCAGAAACTACAAACATCCCTCCAAGTTTTTGCAGCAATATGTGTTTACCTCCTGAAGATACCTTTCACAAAAATGGACACATTGGGATCAAATTTATTACAACGTTTATGGCTGGATGTCGTTATTTTGTGCATCCAGCTGAGATTTTTACGATTATCATTTCCGGGTCAATACCCTCGCTTTGTCAACGTCACTGTTTGTTGATCTATGTTCCAATGTTATCCCTACCTTGCTTTATTTCCCTCAGCAACGCTTTTGTTGTTCCTGTGGTTTTATTCAGTCATTTTATTTTTATGTGGCACAATTTGCCAATTTTCACACCACTTCCTCTCAGATGTCTACATATGCTACAACCAACACCGCTTCGTCTTTGAAATAACATTCTTATAATTAATGAATATTTAATATATAATAATACTATTTCAGACTATCTTTAGCATTAAAAGTAATCCTGGTTTCTGACATTGTTAAAATGACTGAACATTTCTGTTCAAATTGTTCATGTTTCCAACTTTACCTCACCTTAACCTAAAGACACATTTACTAGTTTTTACTACTCATTCCGAGGTTTCATTTCTTTAATTTACGAGTGGTTCGGTCAAACAGTACATTCTTCCTCTGTTTGTTCCCTCTACATAATTTGCAGACGCCAAAGAAGTTAAAGGTCCCATGTCATGCTTTTCAGGTTATTACCCGTCCCCTTGTGTGTTATGAAGCTTTTTATGCATGTAAGCGGTCTGCAGAGTCACAAACCCTCAAAGTAAACCCTCTGTAGGGAGTATGTTACGTCCGCGGAGCCGTTACGTTTGGACCAATCCGCGGGCTTCCTCACACACACACACACACACACACACACACACACTCGGCGGGACGTTGCGAGGCTCGAGCTGGCTCACTGGTGTGGGGTCAGCGAGACAGCGAGACACCGCGGAACTCAGCCTAAGCACACACACAAACTCCCAGCCGGTGCTGC
>NW_011335305.1:0-4915 GCF_000735185.1 Notothenia coriiceps | reverse complement strand
GCTGACCAATCAGAGCACAGTGGGCTCACAGGGATGGGCGGGGGGGGGGCAGGAGCTCCAACAAGCCGTTTAGGACAGAGAGTGAATACACATATACAGAGATGCTGTATGAGAAACCAACGTGAGTTTGGAAAATTGCACAATATTTATTCTAGTAGACCTCAACAATGGAATTATGATCAGTTGAAATGGCCATGACATGGGACCTTTAAACAAAGTATTTCATTATGCAAATATTTGCCAAAAGGAGTCCAAAAGTCCAATAGATAAACACATTTTTGCTTCTTCATTTCTACCCGTCTCACAATGGATCATACCTTGAACCCTACGTTCAAAAGAAAAGCTGGATGAATGGTTTTACAAACACATTTGGCTCAGTGGTTTAGTTCTTGTTTCCTTTGAACAGCACGTCCACCTCTAAAGGACTCTATACAATGCAATCTATTATAAATCTATTATTGTGTATGTGTTAAACATTTACAGGGTGCCTCTTCCCAGTACTTTGGATAAATGTGAGCAAAGCCTTCCATTTATGTTCCAGAGGATCTTTTATTCAGTCCACTTCAACATCAGGAGGTGAAGTTGGAGGCTATGACCCATAAATCACACTGCTAACTACACAAGATAGGGAGTAAAAGTGCAAGGGGCTGGAATGGAGGGACAGGAGTTCTTACTCAACGTTGGGGTTGTGCACATTTCCCTTGTTCAGACAAACTGGGAGAAAGAGGTTTAAAGGGGAGGCAGCAGAAAAGCCTTTTGTACCGAGGGCTATTTATATTCCTCCGTGGCGGCTCATCCTTAAAATCAGCCCCAACGCTGCTGGACTTAATGTTTGTGGTGCACCTCGCTGCCATTTGATCAAAACCCATTAAGCTATTATGTTCACTAAAAGCACCGAGAGAGGTTTCTGAACACTAATCCCATTTCCTTTACCAGACATCCTCTTTGTGTCCTCGCATATAGGTGAACAGACAGGCACAGTAACTCAGCCTGAAACACTCTGGAACATACTGTATCTACTTAAAGACGAGCGTGGTGGTGGCTTGAAAATACTTGTGCGCTCAAGAGTTGGGTTTTAAATTGTGGCCCATGTGTTTAAAATAAAACCCCAGTGCCACCTGAGGAATGTGACCTTCCTCCATGTCCAGCAGGGAAGCTAAACAAGGTCTGACGCTGACCCCCCCTTTCAAAAAGAAAATCGAAAACAGTCTTAGAAGTTGGAGGTGTTCTTCAAAGCCGTGATTTAATTATCCTCAGTTTAACATACTGGTGCGACAAGTTTACTACTTGACTTACAAGCATATAAACGCTCATCAAATGAGGAACAGAAGCGAGGCCTTGTTTGTCGGAGGTATGCAGGAGTACATTCCCACTTTATTGTACAGGACATTCCTTGAGACTACACATATGTTTAGAGCAAAAGTGGCGTAGAGCTGAACGTTTTCTTTTCATTTTCACCCCAGTGTGTTCTTTAATACTATAACCTGAGTATTGGTCTGTTGCCAAGAAAAGCAAATCAAATAGTTTCAGCTCTCTACGGCCCAAACTGCACAACGGTGTCTCTTACATTATTGTCCCTTAGCACATGTTAACTGGCCTTAAGAACAAAAGTTGATTAAAAACAAAAACAAATTATTATTATTTGTGAAAAGGGTTTGGATGCAAGACTTTCACTCACAATTCATGGATAGCTCAAACTATGCGTATAAAAGCACATAAATCAACTTAAAACAAATGCAAAAAATAAATATTCATTGCATTTAGAATCACCTTAAGTTCTTAAAGGGGCCACATTCTGCTCATTTTCAGGTTCATTCTGTATTAAGTGTCTCTACTGGGACATGTCTCCATGCTGTAATGTCCAAAAGCTCTTTGGTACAAGTCCAAACGTTTCACCCTCTGTCTGAAACCAGAGCCCAGTCTCCTCTGATAGGTTAGCTGGCCGGCTCTGCTGTGATTAGTCAACCGCTTAGAGATGTCCCGCCCCTTAGACTATCAGGTACAATGTGTTGAATTGCTAGCCAGTAGAAGTTCCCTCTGTAGGGAACACAGGGATTTTAGCCTTTGCAGACCATTGACTTGCACACAAACCTATATGACACACTACAGGAAAGGAAGGACCCCCAAAAGCAGATAGGGCCTCTTTAATTTGATGTTAACTGGAGGAAACCTCTTGATATCCGCTAGTTCCAGTAAATCCCCACTCTTCCACCTGTGTGCATCAGAGAGATTATCAGTGTGCAATTATTTACTTTTTAAACAGCAAGAGTAGGTACGATCCCCTCCAATAACAGCAGTTCAGTCAGAAGCGCATCCTCCCATTGACTTTGCACTCTCTGCATTGCCTCAGGCTGAAAACTATCCACTGCTGGACCCCGAACATCACAGTCTGGAATTTGCAAACCTTTGCTATTCTGTGTGCTGGAGTTACAGACACTCTTTTTTTAAAAGTTTGAGAGGGGTTGGTATGAGAACTGTCTCCCTTGGAGTGTCTGAGAGTGAGAGTCTCGTTGTGTGGAGGGTGATGGTTATAGTGTAGGAATGTATGAAAAGATAGTGAAAAGATGAATGCTCTCGACTGTCCTCTTACTCCAAGTGCTTTAGTCAAGCTGATTATCCTCTGCCACATCATTTGGCATATATACCAGATACACATTCATTGGGGGAAAAAAACATTCCATAGCTGAATCCCGATCAAAACCACAGCTGATCCTCGTCACTTTTATCTATTACTTTCCAAAGAACCTTACACAACTAACACGCTTTCCTCAGAAGCTGATGGTCGGATGCAACGGCTGCCAAACCTGCCAAGAAACTTTGGATGATGAGCCAACATGTGAAAACATTTCTGAGGCATATGAAAACTTGAATTTTACCTCAAAAAGGAGATACAATTTTGCCAAATCGCTGTCCCATCTGTTCATGAGAAATCTCAAGAATCTTTCTTGTGAAACGTGTTGAAAGGTGGGCATTAGGCCAGGGAACAACAATGATCATTTTCAGACATACCTTTGACAAGAAAACTCTGGTCCCAACGGTATGTTGCTACACTAAAGGTGATCATTTGCTGCATGTCAGGCTTTCACTTTGACAGATTCTGTTGTTTGTTCCTCATTCAGTCTCCCATTGCTAATGACAAAGTAAAAACAACTAGGAAAGCTTAATCCAGTTATAAGTAAATAAAAACTGATGCTGCCATTACAGTATTGTGCCATTACAGCAGAAAATACAACAGTTTTATCTAAAGTGATGGTATTTAAAAGCAGCTTTATTAAGTGAAAATGTCCTTCTTTGCCCCCAATAGCTTGGACTGTAATCCACTGCATCGCTGAGTAGACATTTTTTAAAGGGAAAATAAAACATGATAGTATGAGTGAATAGATAAGGGATATTTTTGCCAAGCGGTGCCATTGTTAGAATACACATTCAGCCTGTAGCAGAGCACATTCTGGTCCTGCAGACTCTCTTGTCAGTATCATCTTTAGAAAGAAACTTTAATGCATTGCTTTTGTAGATCTGCTTTGAGTTTAGGAATATTTGGTTGAACCTACTCACGTCTTCATTAAAGTTTGGCGGTGAAGTAAGGTTACTTCAATTTATGTATTCTTGGCAGAGTGGAAAAGATTTTGAAGTATTCCAAATGAGATGTCTCTTTTGAAAAGGAAGACTATAAAAACATTTTTCTTCCATAATGAAATGCCGTATGTTTTCAAATCATCAGCCGCTCTTGACTTCACTCCACTTCTGTGTCTGCTTTTGCTCCTCTGTCTCTCTATGTATGTTTTTCTATTCATCTGGCATCTTAAACAGAAGTGAAAAACATGATTTTAACAGATGCAGCTTCATTGGAGGTGTCTGGCTGTCAAAGAACGCCTTGTAACTGAACATTAACCTTTCTACCATCTGCTTCACGACGTTCAGCCCGACAGAGTAAAGCTGAATTCACGAGCTTTGATTATAACTCCAGGATTATTCATACACCTCTCTGCATTTATTTTACAAGCCCAGGCGTGGGTTGGCTACACTCAAGAGATTACAGCTTTTTGTCTACAAGTAGGTATTCGTGGAAACGCTATGTGTCACCAACCTGTGATGATGAACACTTTCCAGGAATAATTTTTGTATTTTTTGGTTTTTCATCTGCCTTTTTACACTAGTTGAAGTGGTTCTTACCTTTCTGTGTAGGAAAATATGTCTATGTGCATCAGAGTTCCCGTTAGCCGGTAATTACCGGACTACGACCGGTACAATATGCTGAAGACCGGCAAATCTAAATCTCTCCGGTCAAAGCGTCCGGTCAAAATATATTTCCCTAGCGCAAATACCGCATCAGTTGCGCAACTTGCGCCACTTATGTGACAGACAAAAGAGTATGTGACAGACAAGAATAGTCAATTCTAATGTCTAACACGTAATGTGGAGAAAGAGATGTCCTGTATGGGTTGATTGTGCGTTGATCTGTTGGTAATGCCTCTGGGTTCCGGTCGGCATGTAAACAAATGCATGCGCTATACTTTGCGGCCTCACCCGGTTGCATAGCGACGCTTATTGTTTAGGTGTCTTTTAATAAGCAGGTAGTCATATCATTAGCTAGAACTAGCTAGATCTGATCAATATGGACATAAACGCGAGTAAAGTCTAATCTGACGGGAGAGAGATAGAGATCAGCTGCTGCTGACGAGTCGACACGCAGCTCTGCATGATCACATGCAGCGGTGAGCGGAACAAAACACACACTTCAGGTTAGAATATCACACGTAGCCATTTTAATTACCTCTCAAACTACCTAATCTAGTTATAGATATGTTTAGTTTTACTGTCGGGTCACTCATTACTGATCCGCGAGCTGCATGATACTGACGGGCTGTCAGGAGAGGGAGAGAGCGCTCCGTTTATTATTCCTGTGTTATTGTAA
>NW_011335304.1:0-6043 GCF_000735185.1 Notothenia coriiceps | reverse complement strand
GTTTTATTGCACAACAAAATCATGTAAACATATTATGTAAATAACCCAATTTGTGTTCTGTGAAACTAAAAAGGATATAATATATTATTTTGAAGGCGAGTTGACAGGAAGTTGTTGTTGCTATGGAAACAACATTACGGAGAAAACTTCATATCTTCTACATATAAAGACGGAGAAAGTAAAGAACAAAGTCTGAAAATATCAGTACAGTATCATAATACTTTAACATAATTGTTTGTGGTACTTTCGTTGCAGTTGTATTTCTTAAATGTAATGTAAATGTTGCCTCCGTGTGTGGTTCGGGGCCATCTTCGTGCGAAATTCACAATTCCATATTCCTGTGTGTCCATCGGGTTTCAATTTCGGGACAGTGTGACAGGGGCTTTACAGGTTGACGCGATAAAGTTCCTGCAAAAAGGTGAAGTCATAAAAATGTCTTATTATTAAGGAGTTCTGTATGACCTGTTGGACAACTTTATGGACTGCAGAATATTAGAAAATGACTGCTTTGTGATACAAAATGCAACGCGATAATGACAAATACAGGATTTTTCACAAGTATCTGATTGAGGGGAACGTCATGCTTTCTGTAGCGGAACATTTCTTTGCAATTGACGTGTTTTTTGGCAAGAAAGTATTCCTTATCTGGGTTTTTCTCCTGTTCCTCGCAAATGTTAACAGGTGTTACATTGTTGGATAAATTGATCAACATGTATAGTGATGGGTGGTTTGCACACATGCAGCACACCCTTACATCAGATTAGGATGTTCTTTTACATAAACTCCTCCTGCAGATTAGTCATGGAAAATGTTTCTCTTTGTATCGACAGCCAAAAAAAGTTGAAATATAACGTTTTGTATTTGCCTTTCGTTTCATCTTGCACGCCATGCGATTTGACTGTTGGACGTGCACACCTGGAGCTGTTGATGCTGAAAGGATATACTGTCGAACCTCATTCAGAATAACATAAATCTCAGCCTGGATTCATTTGAGTTTGGTCCAGAAAGATAAACACAGGTCTTTGAAAAACAAAACAGCCAGAAAAATGAAATGTATTAATCACTTCAACACTTGTCTGCCATTATCAGTTTGCATGATGAGAGAGAGGCTCTGACCTGGTGTTACTCTGCGAAGGGTTGAGGGCTGACCCAAGAAGAAGAAGAAGAAGTACAGAAGGTCAATAATCTCTTCTCTGTAACCAAGCTGAGTACATGATGTACAATGGCTTTACATTTTGAGCTAGATGAAAAGATTGATACCACTCTCATACATATGTGTGCTAACAATGAAGCTACAAAAACATGTCAGACTTGATGTGATGAAGTATTACTGGATCGTATTGTTCGTAATGTATCGCATCGAATGGTTTTGTATTGTATCGTATCGCATTGCTTCGTAATGTATCGTATTGTAATATACTGTAATGTAGCTTATTGTAATCTAAGGTATTGTAATGTATCGTATGATATTGTTTGGTAATATATCGCATAGTTTTGTTTTGAATCCGAGTCTTTGCCACACACACACACACACACACACACACACACACAGACACACACAGACACACAGACACACAGAACAAGAATTCAAGTTGAAATCGCTGATTTAAACGTTACCAATTTGTATCGGAAAAGTTATGATCATCTCCATGGTAGCATAAAAGCTTATTTTGTCTTGAAGTATTGATTGTGAAGACACAAAAACACAGCTGAATTTTTACTCCAAAATATTGTGTAATGTCGACATGTGTTTAATTAAAAACTATAATCAAGAGCACCATTGTTGGTAGTTCTAAGGGCGTTACATTGAATTATAAAAAAAAAAATTCAGAGTGAGTGGATCCAAGTGGAATTCATTTGAATTTATTTTAGAGGCTGGAAACAGCAATGAAGTTCATTATTTTTGATACAGTTAAATATTTTTTCAGGGAGGCATCTTGCTCTCGACCAATCACATTCAGTAACATTAAGCCAAAGGAAACCGGACGGAGCCGCTCGGTCCTGCCCAGTTTGTTTACTCACATTAAGATTTTATATCTGCTAATCAAAGCTGTTAAAAGAAACCCTTCTAGCTCGAGCATGTTGCAAAACCTTATGGGAACTCGTTTTCTGTGTAAATATGGCGCTGTTGGCGCCCTGCAGGCCAAGAGGCTCACATTAAAGCAGCGTGAGGATTATTATTGCTCTATGGTGTAATGTTACGGCTTTGTTCCATCGTCCATAACAATCATATCAGATGTCACAGTTTACGCAAGTAAGTGCCGTTAACTCACCATGTTAAACACAACACAGACGCCATCAATCACCACGCACAGGAACGAGCCCATCACGCCCAAACTCAGGAACACTATCGCAGCAGTCAGCTGGAGCGGGAACAGAGAAAGAAAACACCAATGAGAGGATTTCCAAATAAAGCTGCATGACGAGAACAAAACACATTTTGGTTATTTTCCTTCTAACATGTTAGATTTGCAAAACAGTCACAGCAGTAACAGTTTGGAAGCCATTCTTAACATGTGAGTTGTGGAGCGATGTCCTCACACGGCAGTTTGCTTTAGAAGGGTGTTTCTTTGTAGCATTAATTAAATTCAATAAAGAGAATATTGCTTTAATCTTGAAATGTCTTATGTTTGAATGCAAAATGATAAAAAAATTACATTTTAATATTACATGTGTATGGATTTCTCATCTCAGAGGGAGTTTCTCTCCCACACACTCGTGCTTCTATTGGCTAGCGCTCTGATACATTGTACGTCATAGGCTTAGGTGCGGGACATCTTTAAGCTGTTGACCAATCACAACAGAGCCAGCCAGCTAACCAATCAGAGCAGACTGGGCTCTGGTTTCAAACAGAGGGTGAAAAGAGGTGCTGCAGCACAGGCAGTATGAGAAAAATACAGAGCTTTTTGAACATTAAAGCATGGAGACATGAAAAATAATCATCATGGCCCCTTTTAAGTGTCTTTAAGTAATAGTTATTTAAAAAAATATGCAAACAAGTCAAAGAAAACAAAATGAACATTATAAAATATCATCATTTTGGTATAATTTAGTCCCGATATTTCAATGTCAGTAAATCCACTCTAGCCGGTTGTCTTTAGAAAGGGGGGGGGCTTCACATGCAGGCTGCTGAGGGCCTGATATCAGTGTCAGAACAGAAACATTAGTTTAAAGCGAGACTCCTCTCAATCACAATGTTATTCCTGCCTACTTGAAAGCGAACAAAGAAAATAATTGAGTTAGCACGACCGTGCAGAGACAAGCCGACTCTTTCCTGCTCTTCATTAATCACAGTATCAGCTCACCGCAGTGAGGGACGCCGTCCGCAGAATAAACGGAACCTGACGGATAAAGAATCCATTAACAAACATTATTTTCCATTGAATGAGTTTCCTGTCTTCTCAAATATTTGAAGTTCAACCAAATCCAAACAAAACCATCCCATAAACCAAGCCTCTTAAATACTTATTTTATAAGGGTGTCAAATGTAATATATATATGTATATACAGTATGACATGTATTATGAATGTTTTTCTTACATAACCATTCGCCCACTTTGTATCTGTTTTAACAGGATGTATGCTTCTGTTGATTTGTGTCAAAAAGATATATGTATGAAATACCCTGACATGAGATCAGATACCTGGAACATGTAACTCTAAGACTGTAAGAGTTTATTTAGTCAGACTAACATGATTACAGCAAACACACGCCATGACTTAAAAAACAAACTCTCTTTGTTTACTAATCAAATTACCTGATTTCTGTAAATAGCCATACCTGCTCTCATAATGTACTTTTGTTTAAGTAAACGGTTTTAACATGGTAAAATGTTAAAGAAAAAACGGACAAAAGTGTATTTAGTCCATGTGAGCAGGTTTTGTTCTACATGTAGAGCTTTATCATTATTATTATTATTATTATTATTAGATCAGAATCAGAAACAGTAGGTTAACACATACGCAGTATTGTTATAGAAAATGGATGAGAGGTAGGTTAGGTACAGATGTGCAAATATTTGGAGGGTTGTACATTATTATATTAATATCATTATTATATATTTAGATCAATCAATTAATAAAGACAATAATCCAAAGGTTAATCAATAAGGGAGAGAATCTCTGTCCCTGTAACGAACTGTAAGGAAGTGTCGTGCTGACTCTTTATAACGAGCAGGCAAACACCATTCTTAACAACTTAACGCTTGTGTTTCTGTTTTTTAACACACTCCAAACTCTTGTAATGCACTCTGAGTAAAAACATATGCACACCGTTTCAACATGTGTTCTGTGTCCAAACCCCCTCCCTGTTTGCTGTAAGCACGCTGCCTGCCAGGCTCAGAAATCAGAGGGGAATCGGAGAAAAAGGAGAAAAGCGATGCGTGTGGTGCAGTGGGTTAGTGCGTAGGTGTTCGGATCAGGGGGTCACAGGTTCAAACCCCACTGCAGTCAGCATGTCGTTGTGTCCCTGAGACACTTCACCCCAAGTTGCTCCTGTGGGGATTGTCCACAGTATTGAGTATGTAAGTAACTTTGGGTAAAAGCGTCTAACAAGTGAAATGTAATGTAAAAAAGTATCTTTCTCTTTGATAACAGTTCAGGTTTCTCAGTTTCAAAGTGGGTGACCACAAGATGGACGCTGTCCCTGAGCTTATGTACACACTCTGGGCCGAAACACACACACACTCCTCTGGCAGTGGGAAAACATGAGGAAGAGTTACGACAGGAGGTGTGTGTACGTGCGGGAGGAAACACCGTACCAGCTGTCTGCGGTTTTCCTCCAGACAAAGTCCCAGAAGCCCCAGGAACGATCCAAGAGTCAGCTGTAAAGAATATAAAAACATGAGCACAGTTAAGATAAATAAAGTTCATTCGAATAACTGTGAAACTTTGTTATGATTCGGTTCTCGTCCGAGAAAAGGACTCGGCATGATTTTAGCACTTAACAGCTATACAAATGTCTCTTGTGAGAGATTTTAAAAAGCATAAACATTGTTTTATGTTGAATACTGTTGCCTAAAGAAGTAGAATGAATGAACCAGTACGAGTCTAAACTCCCCACTTCTGTAGAAACTGATTCTGATTTTATTTAGAAGAGTTTCGACTTCCAGTAAACCAATGATTTTTTTGCAGTTTTAAAATAAAACAACCGTGAATGTGAGCCAAAAAAGAGAGTTCTCATGTGGATGTTTCACTGGTTTTTGTTTCAGTGAAGCAAAACATTTGATCGGCGAGACGAAAGCTTTGCAACTGAAAATACTGCAGGTGAAAAAAAATGTTTGGGTCATTTTCAGCTATTTTGCTCCCAAAACATGAATCCTTTCACACAGAAATGATCCAGAGTACAGATTAATATTGTACCTTTATCTGTTTGCATCTATATACTTCACTTTTTCTGTTTTATATTAATATAAACTGAACATCCTTGAGTTTTGGACTGGACAAAAACATGTTCTTCTTTTTAATGTTTTCTGACATTTTATAGACCATTGATCAATGGAGGAAGTAATCAGCAGGTTAATCCAGAATGTTCAGCTTCATATCAGTATGTAGTGTCTCTACTTTAAAGAGTCCTCTCCTGCTGATGTTCAGGTGTATATCAGTATGTAGTGTCTCTACTTTAAAGAGTCCTCTCCTGCTGATGTTCAGGTGTATATCAGTATGTAGTGTCTCTACTTTAAAGAGTCCTCTCCTGCTGATGTTCAGGTGTATATCAGTATGTAGTGTCTCTACTTTAAAGAGTCCTCTCCTGCTGATGTTCAGGTGTATATCAGTATGTAGTGTCTCTACTTTAAAGAGTCCTCTCCTGCTGATGTTCAGGTGTATATCAGTATGTAGTGTCTCTACTTTAAAGAGTCCTCTCCTGCTGATGTTCAGGTGTATATCAGTATGTAGTGTCTCTACTTTAAAGAGTCCTCTCCTGCTGATGTCTCTACTTTAAAGAGTCCTCTCCTGCTGATGTTCAGGTGTATATCAGTATGTAGTGTCTCTACTTTAAAGAGTCCTCTCCTGCTGATGTTCAGGTGTATATCAGTATGTAGTG
>NW_011335303.1:0-2804 GCF_000735185.1 Notothenia coriiceps | reverse complement strand
ATTTAATAGTAATACACGTTTAAAAGACGGCAGTAAACCTTTTAAAATGCGTGTTTTCTGAATGGAGATCGGCTAAGCTAACGTTGTATATGCTCCGACCGTAAACCAGCGACTGTATTCTCCATGACACAGACAGTCTGTGGTTTGTACTTGTTTAACTTTTGTCTAGTTTCTGAACAGATATGAGGAGCTGTGAGCTCTGAGGGCTAACAGCTAACGTTTTGGTTTTGCAGTTCGCATTGAAGATGACGTCACAGCAGTTTTATGCAGCATCGCGCCGCCTACACTGCGTTACTATAGTTACTACCACAGTTCCTACACTGTAATGGAAACGCAGCATAAAGTGAGCCTTGCCTACCAAGGCCTAACCATACCGTACTAAGCCGTGCGAGGCCCTGCAGTGGAAAAGTGCCATAAGAGTGTCATTTGGAAAAAGGACTCAAGTGGAGTGATATTTGTGTTTTATAGAAGATCCTCATAATATTTATGAAATATTGTGTATTAAACAGGGAATAACATAAAATACAACACTGCCCTCGGAGGTAGAGCCTCTCTCCTATACCTACCTCACTGGAACTCAACATTATTTCTGAGCATGAGCAGGAAGGGAGGAAGGGGGAGGCAGGAAGGGGGAGAAAACAGATGAGAAGCTGAACATGCTGGGGGCAATGCTACCCTAATGACAGGAGGATCAATAATCCACAGAAGGAGAATCGACCCAAGAGTACCCTCAAATGGTCGCTGCATGAGGTCATGAGTATGAACATTCTCATATGAAGAAATGAATCTGTTTATTGTGATTCAATTGTTCCCTTTTTAATGAGACAGTGAGAACAATTTGTTGTTACACTATTGCTGTATTTGAATCGTCTCTAAATCTTATTTGTGTGAAAGATTTCTTAATTAAATAGTATTCCCCTTTCTTATGTCTTTAAAGTATCTTTGTGCCTCCTTGCCCCCTGCCCTGTAACACCCCCTCACTTCTTACCGGAAGAAAAACCTCCACAGGGTCCAGGTGAAGATGAGGAGGATCCCCAGGAACCAGCACTGCGTGATGAAGAAGGGGATGGGCAGCATGATGGTGTTGGGGTCGTATTTGACCACGATGAGGAACTCCGTCACTGTGATGGCCGCCACCAGCCACGCCTGCTGCCCCAGCTTCCTATGGAACTTGCTGTGGGGACAAAACAGACTGGTGTTTTGACTGTTTATAGGTAAGCTTGTGATATAAACCACACCAAATACACCTATGTGACCTGCTCCATCGACATCAGTCGCATTGACCCAAAGACACATTTTGAGTTGTATACACAAGAGGAGATTCCTAGCTTTCGAATGATATCAGGATTGTTGTTGTACTCCAAATAGTAAGCAAAATATGTCACATTATCAGAGATGGAGTACTCGAGTGCCGATTTTAGGGACTCGTGACTCGACCTCGCGCACTGATTGGCGCGGCTCGGACTCGTGAATTCTCGATTCAATAATACATGAAGACTTGTGACTCGGACTTGAATAAGTAATGCAGACCCTTTATGATTTGACTCTTGTCTTTCTATATGAGGGGTTGAGTTGAGCTACTTTCCATTAAACATATAGAAATGCAGAATAGCCCCTTGGTTGGGATGTATGTGATCAACCCATGAACATAATCAAACCCTTCAACTGCTACTCACGGGTCATCCATGAAGTCGTAGATCTCCCTCATGGCTACTCCTCCTACGTTGACGAAAAAGACGAGGCGGAGCAGCACCAGGTAGTGCTCCGGAGGCATCCACAGCACGAACTTCAGGTAGAAAGTGTTCAGCTCCGCCAGGAGGAACTGGGAGAGAGAGGAGAGAAAAGGAGGGGTCTTCATTTAGGATCACTGACAAGAGGATAATACAAGAGAAGCTCGTAGGACACCACGCATGCCCTGCGTGGATTATCTCTACATTTGTTGGTAGTGAGTGACTCATGTTCTGATATATTCAAAAACGTTTATGACTATGCCTGATGTTGGGGAATAATTTGCTTAGGTATTCAACCTTTGACACCGTTCATCATTTTCCTCTTCTCACTGTCTCCTTTCCCACGGCATAGGTCTACGGCCTTGGGTAATGCTGCTATCTCTCTTTAGGAGGGGCAGCTTGGGCGCATTGTTGTTAGAGCTTATGACCGAGCACAAGCTGACATGAGATAGTTTATTGTTCAGGGACGTCTAGAAGCCCTTCTTTTTAGGAACGTGTTAGGAACCCTGGTGCACATTCTTTTCTATGGACGACAGCTCTAGTTAGATTCAGGGTCCATATTTGTTTAGTCTTGCTGATTACATTTAGCTGACGCTTTTATCCAAAGCAACTTACAATAAGTGCATTCGACCAAGAAGATACAAACTTGAAGAAAACAGAATCATATAAGTACATCAGGTTTCATAGAGCTAAAACATTTCAAGTGCTACTCAACTGGCTTTAGATAATCCAGTGCTTTATTAGTATATAAGTGCTTTGATAGTAATTCTATCGCTCGAAGTGGAGTCGAAAGAGATGAGTTTTCAGTCTGCGCCGGAAAATGAAGAATGGTGATTATTACACTCTGAACTAGTTAAAACCTCGAGCTACAGGAGAGTTCTTCAGAATTGATTGTGGCATCTCATCTCATTGTGGGCGACTGTGGCTGTGAGGGAGTGTGGTCGTCTTTCAACCAGAAGGTTGTGGGTTCGATCCCAGCCCATGCAGTCAACATGTCGATGTATCCTTGGGCAAGATACTTAACCCTGAGTTGCTCCCGATGGCATGGCCAACGGTGTGTGAATGTGTGTGAAT
>NW_011335302.1:0-3307 GCF_000735185.1 Notothenia coriiceps | reverse complement strand
AAGCTGACCTGAGCCCAACACGACCCGACAAGGCCACGCTGGACACCCAGGGGAGAAAGACAAATGACGGAGAGGAAGACGAAAGAGCAAAGAAGAGGGAACAGAGAGACATTTCCAACGCTTGGTTTAACTTGAAGTTTTCATGATAATTTCTCTACCCATCCCTCACCACTTTGGCTGGGAGGGCCCCAGCTGTTCGGTCTTGTATAAATAGCGTGAAGCTTCAGCTAGGACCCCCGGGGAGAGCGGGGCTCATTGGAGAGAAGGCATGGGAACAAATCGGGCCGGAAAAAGCACACAACATACACATTTTGACAAACATATGGGACATTGCTGGGGATGAAAGTGAGGAACATGTGACTGAAGTAGGCCTCACGTGGCAGAAGTCAGTGTCGCGCTCGGAATGTGACGAGAGGTAGAAAAGCGGAAGGCAGAAAGAGATGTGTCATTTTCCATTCATCTAAGCAATTATAAATCGTTGCAAAGATTCTTGATCATCAGCAACTCCTCTACAAGGCGTTTGCAAAGACCGCAAAATCCCAAAACTAGATTTTCTTTTTACCTTATGACATCTATTCGTAAATATATTGGTGATAAAGATAAGGGTTTAGTTTACCTAATGCCTGGTTTAGACTTCCGATTACAGCCCGACCGAATCAATAGTTTTGTTCAGTGTCATTTGTCATAATAGACGACAACTTTTGCCACATCAAAAACAACGAGTGAATTTCCTGACAGAAAGCCTAACATGTTTGATTCTTTTGGACAAAACAAAATGTTCTATCAGAAACTGACCAAATCTTATCCAGTGATGATTAATAATTGGTTAAATGATTGCACAATACTGAGCAATTTAGTATTTTCAGCTTATTGTTTTGATAGTCAGAGCAGGCCCACAAGTTTCATGTGTTCCTCTTCACAAGTAGATGGTTAACAATACATAGCATTTGGAAGCTAATGAACAAGATCAGTGTGAATTTAGGACGTAAATTCAGAAATATGACACCAAATTAATGCTAATGTTGCCGTGCGACTATATGCATAGCAAACTGCTTGCAAACACGCTCACGAAAACTATGTCAATGCTGTGTTTTCTGCTGCTCCCATGTGTCAAAAACTATTATTACAGTTGATAACCGGGCACTTTTATTTTCAGTAGTACATAAGTGACAACTACTGGAAATGCCAGAAAGGAAATTGGCTTGCTTTGAAAATTGAAAATCAAACTCCAATGGCTTGGGCACTTTAGGCTTGTATAAAAGTATATTGGAAAAATGATAAAAACAACAAAGAAATACTATTATGGTCACTCTCTCCCTCTAGAGTGTGACTCTAGAGGGAGAGAGCCACCGCCCAGCACTGTAGATAGTCAACATTCAAGCTGTGAAGATAAGCAGTCAATATAAAAAGTGGAATATTTCATAACGGCCTGTTTGATTGCCCTTTTTCCTTGATGACTTTATTTTCCAAATAACAGATGTTGGCTGCTGCACCTGGATCATGTTTGACCACAGTCAACTGGGAACTTTTCCATAAAGCCAAATAGCATTTCTTGATTCCAGATCAACCAACCAATGTTACAGTTTCCCTGTCTGAATGGAGCTAAAGAGGGGAAGGAACAGAGAGGAGGAAAAGTGATAAATAACATTAAGGAGTTTTGTCCGCCCCTGAGAAAAGCACCACCCCCCCATACCTAAATATGGTTCTGAAAGGGTCTTTGAAAATAATTCAATTGGAAACCGTTGAAAATTATAATAATACCAAAGGAAACCAAGGGAGATATAAGGGTTCCGTTGTGTGGACACAATGTCAGAGCCCTGTCCTTAATTTCACTGACTTCAGAGGACGGAGAGGGAGAGTCCCACTTTTTTCTGAACTTGCTTGTATTTTTTTTTGAAGTCATAGGGAGGGGGACCCATTAAACCAGAAACAGAAAAGGAGAAGAAGAGAATCAGAAAAACGACATTTTCTGCCCGAGTCGTTTTTCCAAATGAAATCTAAAAAGGTCCGAAACACAATGGAGCCCCTTTTTTTCCCCTCTCTGTGTGTGCGTACACGGGGGGTTGGATGGTGGTGGGTTACCTTTTAAACAGTGCCCAGCAGTGGACGTGTTTGGCATTTGTGGCCCTTGTCCCTCAATTGTACGTTCGCCACAGTGGCTGCTGTTAAACTGACGTTGGGCGCTGCCTGTTCCACCGTACGGCTGCTTGTAGAAAACAGTTATTTCCTCATTAAGCTGGTAAGTCAGAAGGCGGGGGAAAATCAGAAACAGAAATCATGTCTGACTCTTCTTCCCCAACCTGCCCTTGCGGCTGTTTCTCTATATCTCTCTCTCTTTTGGTTCACATCTGTTTGTTGGCTCCTCACCCGAGAGGCAGTCAACACGGTTGCTGAGCACTCATGTTAACTAAACTGGCTCAATGGCAACTCAATATGTTTCTTACATAAGGACTGAAAGAGGGAGAGCGGGACATAATCCGTCTAGCTTCACCTGTAATAAGTGCACTCCTGTTATGTGGGGCACTTTCGGTAAAAACATAGCTCCAAAAGTCATAAGCAAATACATATCTTTGGCGACTTTATCACACACATGACTACAAACAAACCAAGAGGGGGGAGATCAAATATTGTGAGTTTAAAATTGGCCCCTGGGTCACAGTTTGGACTTCACAGTTTTGTCGAAGCTTTGAGGAAAAACAAGTTACTAAGGTACTAAACATATTGTGCATGTATTATTTTATAGTGTGACATATTGTATGGTAATTGAGGTTTTGTTCATATATTGTTTGGTAAATGACCATAAATGAGTAGTGTACAAGACTTTGCTCATGTATGTTTTATAGTGTGAGTGTGAGTGTTTGCGCCCAAGTTGTGGGTTCCAATATTTCTTTCCATTTAGTTTCCACTTCACAGCTTACAGCACACATTAGCCTCAAAACCTCTGGGAATTATGGCCACACAGACACTCAGTGACAAACTCATTCTCTCTCACATCCACGCACACACACAGATATAACACACAAAAGGCCCCTCACTAAGGAAGTAGAAAGAACTAGTGGGTAATAGGGCTGTACCCGAATATTCGTTCATTTGGGCTTCAATTTAGTTATTCGGATATTCGTTTAGTTCGTTTTTTCCCCCGTCTTTTTTTCAAATTGAATTTATTGAAATCTCCAATATCAACGTAAGAGCTTGTGCCTCTTCGGGGGGTGCTAACACTTAACCATAAACGTTATTGTTTACTTTCTCCGTCTTTATATGTAGATATTACTTTTCTTCGTTAATCTCCGTCACATTGTTTCCATAG
>NW_011335301.1:11396-20703 GCF_000735185.1 Notothenia coriiceps | reverse complement strand
ACATGTGCTCTCCAGTACAGGTTAGCGCTGAGTGTTAGCGAGGCTTGCTAATGTAAACAAAGACGAGATTATGTCCAAAACACGTCAGGCATTGTTTCTGATAGCAACTTTCTGTGGGTCCTCTTCCGATTTGACGTCATATCGGCAGCAAATCTGTATCCGCTCGTTGTACCCCCGTTTTAAAAGATTTGGGTACGGAGGAAAAGAAAGATTGTTTTATTTTCTGACGCTGCGTGAGTTCCCCGAACGCACCGGGGACACATATTTATGTATAAAAGACATAAAAAAGTGCATTTTGCATAATAGGTCCCCTTTAATATAGTTTTTAAGTTGATCATGTTCTTAGGCAGATAGTTGGCTTGAATCTATAACTTTATATTGGAATACGTTTCAGTTTACATTTGAGGTTATTGAGAACTTCTGTGTGACAAATGCATTATATTCAAGATGAATGAGATCTAATGTATGAGCTCAAATAGAGATTATTCTAGGGAACATTTCATCCTCATTCAGTCCTCTAAACAGCAGACCATAGTGTAGGTCATGCTTAGTCAAATGTACTGTTGTTGCTCCTTTTGCACATTGTAGGTTACAAAATGTCTAATATTTGCAGGGGAATAAAGGGCCTGGATTCCAGTAGTGTTATGCAATGTAAATGCTAGTGCACAAAAAGTGAAGATATCTTCACCCTCAAGAAAAGATTAGTTGAAAGAGAAAGAGAGAAAGGTTGTGTTGAGCTCAGTTGGGATTAATGTGTTAACTGTTACCTGTAATATATCAGTTGTCAAACTTGGCTCGTCGTGTCTTTTTGTAAGGGGAGGCAGCAGAACGTCAGGCTGACAGAAGAGGCAGAGAGAAAAAAATGCTTACTGCGTTGCCACATTCAATTCATCTTAGTAGCTCCCCCAGACATCAATTTATTCATTTTCACATGACAACAGCAAGGGGGACAACACGAAACGGCTTCATATCTAAACTATAATTATTCATTATAATCTCTCTTTCTTTCTGTACAATTATTTATGTGCTTCAATTATGGAAAAGCAGTGTGAAAGGGCCAAACTCCAGATGAAATACAAAAAAAGGAATGGATTTCAAAGACAGAGCTCAGTTTTTCTGCAGAATCCACTTGATAATTTTGGATTGCTCTTGGCAAAACCCCTCTGTGACTGAAAAAAGAATTAATTCTGCTCCACTGTAGTGCGGGAGAAATACAGCATCATTCGATCTGCAGAAAAAATATTAATTAAAACCATTTGTTCTGGGCCTTATCATTGCATTCAGAATGTTTTACTTTCATGCAACCGGACAGTTTCATATTTCCATTAATTTCAGTGATCAGTATTTGATGTTGCTGTTTCAGCAAATGGCTGCTGAAGCATGCAGGCTATAATGTCAGCAATAGACGGTAGCTTGTCAATTCTTCGACACTTAAATATCATTTTTCAACTCATATTCAGTATAGCTGATGATTTACGGGGCAGTCTATATACTTTGCTCCAGTTTAAATACACACATTAACAGTTGAGCGTCTTATGTCAAACAAGAGATTGGTACACTTTTAGTTCTTACTGCTTGGTGATGAGTGTCTCTGTGTTTCGCTGCCATGTAGGGCAGTACTTCTAGCCCTGGGAATAGTTAAATAATAACTGAGTAATTTGAAAAAAAAGGACACTCCATATATCATAGAAATGTAGTTCAATGAGAGCCAGGTAATTAGTGGGAGCTGTTTTTTCCTGATTTAATTTTATAATGAAACTTCAACTTAGTTATCAAAACATAAATTATATAAGTGGATTTCATGTTTTCCAACAGATTCATATCATGATTATTTAGACAATTGTGAGGGTGAATTCAAATTTGCAGAAATATACATATTCTAACCATTTCATGACAATGTGAGTGAAAGAATTCACAGGTGTGTAATTGCCAGATAACAATTGGCAGCTTTGAATAAAGACTGAATGTCTGGGGAAGCAGGGGGACATGTGTTGTAGTCTTGTTATCAACTTTGAGGTTGCCGTGCATTACACATATTAATTAGTGAGAGTTTATCGTGCTGGTTGGCAGGTGTACTGTTCACGGTGTTTATTCCAAGCTAACTTGCTCACTGGAGCTTCACACTTTCTCTACAACATGAGAATGGTAGCCTTTCAATCCTTTCGTCCAACTCCCAGCAAGAATGTACTTATACCCTTTGAATTGTATGAATAGACTACCAGTTATCTTTTTTCTGTAAGGTGAGAAAAGCAGTCGTCTAGGATATAATGTTGTTTTCTCTTAACAAATATTTGCATTGCGCCTACATAATTAGTCATGTCATGATGTCTGAGCCAAAGGACATTTCCTTGCGGCATAAGCCTCGGACCCAACAAGAACACATGTCATTTATGGCAACATATATAAAATAGTAGTATACAACATAGCTTTCAGAAATGATTCTTAGCTTGAACAGACTTACAGACCTGACAATGAGACCAAGGTCTTTTAATTGTCCTTCACAACTCATCAAACTCATTGTTGCCTCTGAAAGTAGGGTGGTGCCTGTAAATATTAAGGTCTGAGGACAATGTTAATAGATTCTCTGATGGCACATTTCATCTACGCGCTGATAGTAATTGCTTTTTACATGACAAGTAATAGTGTGAGGGCTTCAGAGACACTGGTAAATCCCCTGAAAATAGAGACCTATGAAATTAAATCTTGGTTTTCAATTTTCCCTCCCCCAAGAGTTGAGCAATTAAATGGATTCAACCCAGTATCGTATAATAAGGCATAAATACGTTTCAGGGTGAATCTCATCACATTTTCATTAAAAAGTTGGTCTATTGAAAAAAATGGTACTTTATGTTTAGCTAAAAGAGATGCCTATGTTTTCTCAATCCCCTCTATTTGTGTGTATGCTCTGTCTCAAAACCAGCACTTCAGTTTCAAGGCTCATCCAATGCCTGCAATTCAGAAGGAAAATCATTTTAGAGTAGCAAGCCTAACATATCTTTGCACCGCTTTTGTAAGAGGATGAAAAGTGTTTGCGAATATTATCCTTATAGCTACATCTGCTCTCTTGTCAATGCCTTCCCCCTTTGCATTCATTTTACTTTCGCAAATCGTTTTTTCTTGTTTCATACATTGGAAGTTTTCAAATGATTCTCCCTCTATCTCTCTCACTCTCTCGCCCTCTTTTACTGTCTCTCTCTGCTGTCTGTCTCTCCCTGGATTTAGGATAAAGACTGAATTACACAGCAGCACAGTCCTGGATAGCAGAGACAGAGATTACCCTGCCTGAACTTTCTACAGACAAGAAACAGTTCAGTGAAAACCCTCCCGAGGGCCCTGCCACCTCAGTACTGACAGACTGTGTATTAGCACGTATCAGGGAAGAGAAAAGGAAGCGGTTTTATCCCTTCTGACCCACCACTTGACTTGAGTAAGAGAGGAATGTGCTGTGGATATTAGGCCTGTCACCACAATGATCTGCACTCTGGAAAAAAAGAGGTTTTGCATTCTTCCAGTGTCAGAGGCACACAGCTCCGGTGCCAGCAGGTACAGCACCTATTCTTTTACCTGACAAGAAGAAACTAAAAAGGCGTAACTCCCAGAGCTACCAAGAATAATCCACTCTGAAAATATAGCTTCTGCAGTCAACGTTCAGCCTTTTCTTGGATATGTTCATTAATAAACATATATTCTTAAAATACAGACATGCAAAACTGATTGCTATAGCTAACTAGATAATCTTGCAATAATTATAAAAACAATACGAGGACGATAAATGCCACTTTATGTAACATAAAAGACATTCACATTTCAGAGTGTTATATATTTAAAAGAATATTCCAATTAGACCTACGATGATTATCCAATTGGGAAAAACAAAAGCTTTTGCTTATTTCTGTTTCCTTTATTTTCCTTGTGTCCTTGGGTTTCTTAAATACGCTATATAAATCCAAGTCATTAGTAAATCTGCAACTTTAATGTTAGTTGTGTTTGAATCACTATTGGTAAACCTGTGTTAATGTTCACCTTTATTCAAATGTTCACAGTAACACCATCGCTTGTAGTTATAAATAACACATCCTGTGTTACAGTGACATTACTTATCACGTTTGCTTTTGTATGCAGTTGCAACGTGATGTTGAAAGTGTGGCATAAGATGATGCTTCACAACCTAATTAAGAAGCATCAATAATGTATTGGCTTGTGTCATGAATGGAACTGGCATGGTTGCAGCGAGAGGATGTGTCAGACCTCAGTCACAAACTAATGTAGAGCGGGACACCCACCTTGCACCGGAGAACATGCAGGGATATATAGTAGGGGGTGTAATATAAGAGGGATGTATGAGATGGTGGTGTGCAGCAGAGGAAAACATATTAAGGACAGATTTAATCATGACTTATGTGATCTGAACAATTTACATTTCGTAATTTGGCTTGTCTGGCAAATAGGTCAATGGCCAGGGGGATTGTCTCAGAAGTGGCAGCAATGATCCTGTGAGCTGGTATAAGTAAATCAAATGATGTTCTTCTCACAGAACTTCATGGTAAGTGATGATGGTAATGCTAATGATGTTGCAGATCAAATGAGAAGAATATGTTGATTTAGGACAAAGCAATAGAGCAGTATTAGGTCAATTATATTGAGAGATTTTGAATGGTAAAGTGTAAACAAGCAGAAGATTAATTAAATATGTCAGCCTCCCCCTTAACCAGAAAGCATTTACTCCACATGTGATTTTTCTCATTTGAAGGATTAGCACTGCATGTCTTATCGTCTCACTGTGTGCCAAATTAGCTCTCTGTAGTGTGCCGCACACTTTGCTCTATTCCATTGTGTGGCCAACTGACCTTCCCAGAGCAGCCATGGGGATAAAGACAATAAAGATAAAGAGGACAACAACGATCTCTCCAGGCATCAGGAAGGAATCAATCCGTGTCTAATGCCATTTGTCTCAAACTCTTTGAGAAGAAGCTAAAAGGTCAAATGTAATGTAATGATGAAGGTAAAAAGCATCTGAGCTGGTTAGTTTTGCACATAATTGTTTTATAAGAAATAAAGCTTCATATTTTCCAAGTTTTTAAATGTTTTCCTGTTCTGTATGCTTGTCCTCTTGTCCTTTATTTATTTTGAATTTACAACATCAGAATACTTTTTCATAAATGTTAGACTCCTGCATATTTTCAGCTTATTTATGTTCACTTATCATGACACCTGATCCCAGTTCTCAGCTCATTGAGGATGAACCCAGCATGGCTCATGTCCCAGCTAGAGTCTGTCAAATTTCGATTTCAGGTCGCAATGGCAGACAACTATGGCTGAAGTGTGTCTGCGTATATCAGCTTGGTATTAAAGGAGGATTATAAACACGTATGATTTAAGTTTTATGATGCACCCTTCATAAATTGGCTGTAGATGCATTTTTGTGAAAAAGAAAGATTCAAATTGTGTTTTGTTAAAAGTAACTTCACCTTACAAAAGAGCGAGAAGGAAAGTCAGAGTGATAAAAACGATGAGTCAAGAGGGAAGCCAGGGAGGGAAGGGATGAGAGGATTTATTGTGAAACATGTGCTGTAGTCCTGTCTGATCATCTGTAAGCAGTGGGTGGGTAGACAGCGGGAAAACACCATATTGATGGGGCTGTTTACCCCTTTCTCCAAGGAAGAGAAAGGGGCTTGAACACAAAAAAACAAAAGAGTGAGAAGGAACAGCCACTTATTTCCAGGTGGTGCAGGTGGTGTGTGTTTGTGTGAGTGTGTGTGTGTTCCTTTGTACTTTCAGCTTGCCATTAATATCTGAAAACACATGTAAAAAGTACCTATGGGGTAGCAGCGGGGCTCGGTTTGGTGCTTGTTGACGACGCCAACAGTTTTCTCTTTGTCTGAAAATATAAAATGAAATAAATGAATAATAGAAATGAAACAGCGTATTCATGAATAAATGCGTGTTCTGAACCTCACTGTTGGATTCAAGCTGTGAATGTGGAGCAAAAATATACCTGTGAGCATCCATAATGTCTCTGTGTTTTTACACTGAACGGGTCGACAGCAGCACTCGACCTGAACTCCACCTGTTGGCATCAGTAGCCTACAACTGTTCAGTTAGTCACAGTGGCTGTGTTAGTCTATTGCAGTGGTTTGTGTAGGAAGGATTTCATTATAGGTTCACACAATACAGACGTCAGACCAGTGAGTAAACTGATCACTGTGGACTCTCATAAAACAGAGAAATGTTGAGGATTCAAAGATTGAATAATGCTCAACTGAAAGAAGAATGAATGGCAAATCTGAAAATATTGGGATAAAACACATTACAATTAGTGTCAATGCACTCTAAAAAAACGATGCATTGGGTTAGTAGATTCCACTTTTAAAAAAACGCTTTTTCAACATAACAATTTTAGTTTTTTACCTCAACTTATTTTAATAAGTCAGTCAAACTGAAAAAGAACAAAAAAATCGAACTTACAAATGTAATGATTTTGAAAAAATATTTCTGCGTTCACTCAACTATAGGGATATACTAAGTTAGAGGAACTCATACTGTATCTATTGAGTTTCAATGGTATAGTTTCAAAACTGAACACACGCTTGGACTTGCCCGGACTTTGCTAGACCGCATGTTGAGTTGGAGCAATCTGCGTTCATCCTGGAAGCGAAACACTTGATAGCAGTGGAACAACAGGATGTCAACCTAATAATCTATCAAGTTACCTGGTAACTAGCCATTTTTGTTCAGCTTAATTTACAGCTGCTTACTGCATATACAGTGTAACACAAACTGTATTAGCTACTTGTTTGAAGCTACTGTAGCATGCATAGCATACTGATTAACTAGCTGTTTGTATCCTCCTGTATCCTTTGTTTCACAGTTGCAGCCAAAGTTCATTATTTGTAATACAGTATTTACATTTTTTTTTTTTTTTCGTTGGAATTAACGTTACATTTGATCAAAACTGATTTAAAATAAATGTGAACAGCAACTGACAATGCCCGGCATATTCAGTTTTTGCAAACAAGCCTTTGTTTTTCTTTCTCAACATTAAATGTTCTCCTTTTAAGGATGATTCTGTGGAAAGAATAAAAGACGTTGCTATCCGGTGCTTGGTGGTGTGTCTTCGTGAAAAGGAAGATCTCTTCAAGGAAAACTTAAGTAAGTAAAGACGATGCTTAAATCATACTGTGACTTGTGTTAACCTGAAACACGATCCAATGTTTTCAAATCTGATTGCACCAAAAACACTGAAATATATTTTCTAATCTACTTATTCCAGGATGGTGAAGTGGAAGTTAGCAATGAGGTACTGAAGATTGTCTTGACCAGGGGTGCGGATGCAAAAATAGTGATTGAAGGAAGATAAATCCTTCAAATTCCGGATGCGATAAGAGCCTGTGCCATGCTGATGGGGCTAATATACTAACTCAACCTAAACTACCTAAAAGAGATGTTACAAATGTTGGAAGCAGGTTCATGCCTTTATTTTAATGTTTGTATTTACTTGTATTTCATATTTGAGAACCTTTGTTATAAAAAGGTCATTGTGTAAAGAACATTTTTAAAATAAACTGTTAAAAAGTGGAACTTAAATGTGTATATTATTTTTGACTCAAATAAATTAGTTTCTAATACTCAAACAAATTAAGGTAACCATTAGCAATTTTTGAGTAGTATGGACTTAAATAAATAAATTACAATAGCTGAAATTAAACAAAATGCAACTTAATATCACTCCATCTTTACGATTAAAATGAAGTGGGTTCAACTTAATTTCGTTTTAGAAGGTGAAAGCAAATTAAGTTTGTAGTACTGAGTTAATCAGATTGTAAATGGGTACTCGGATTAACCTAATAATCGATTAAATTGGAAATACTTAAAAAGATCAACGCACATTGTTACCTCAATTTATTTAAGTGTGCTATTGAGATTAAGAAGTAGAGACTAAGAACCTAGAGCCATAGCAGCTATGAGAAGCTATACAATGATGCTAAAGGCTGACAGCAGGTATATATTACCATGTTCATCATCTTAGTGTGTTAGCATGGTAACATTAGCTGATTAGCAGCACATGCAAAACATAGCGGGGGCTGATCCAAATGCTATTATTTCTTCCGGTATTTTGTTTGTAGTACAATTAGCTTTGTGAATGCGTAACTGGAACTGAGTAAAAGGGAAAAAACATGACGAAACACATTCATGTAATAAAAAGAAAATGACTTCATGCCATAATTCAAGGCATGCAATGTTTCTGCTGCAATAATCCTTGCTCCGTTAAAAATGACCTCACTCTTATTTCACAACAATATATGTCCTTGAGTGATTCAAAGGGATGAGCTGTGTGCAGGGTTAAGCTTCTGAAAAACATTGGCTTTAACAAGAACAACTTTAAGACAAAGCCTTGTCTGCGTCTGCACTGCGATGATTAAAGCCTCCCGTCTAAGTTGAGGCTAAACGTTGCATGCTGTCAAGGTCACAGTAATAATTTTGAGTGAAACAGAAACCTCGATGGGAATATGAAATTAATCTTTGTATACGTTTAAGCAGCGCTCAGCACTATTCTTCTTAGAGGGTCCCAGGAGCCCTTCTTCACTATGCAGATAAAAGACTCCAAAGACAACGGTTCATATATAACGGTTCATATATCTGATGCTTTACCTCAGAGCCATTTTGAAGACACCAAAGTGTATTGTAATTGGACTCACTCCAGCACAAAGAAACTACTTCCTTGAGAGCAATTTGAAATACCTGTCTTACACTCTTTTAAAATGCAGGAGTTAATTAATATCACCTTTCTTCCCTCAGTCTCTATGTGCAAAGTGAACACTGTCTTATTACTGTCCAGGATTCTCACCACCCAATTACTGGTATTATAAAATGCCAAAGGCAATTTTTACAAAGAATAACTCCACTTCGAGCATCTGACCCAAACCACCTGTCATTCTGTAAGCGTCTCACCCTTTTTGGTGTCATTGATACATTTTATGGCGTAAAAGGACAAATTAGAGGGGGGGGGGGGGGTGGGTTCCACGGCCGTGGAGCCCCACAGAACGTTGACCTTAAACGTTACGTATGTGAGCAAATAAATGTCACATCTGAGGGGATTTGCTGTTCACTCAAATTAGTTACTGCTGACCTGACCGCAGCAAGCTTACGCAAGCACATAGACGAAGAAGGATAGACATCGATCGCCTTCTAGCCCACAACAATCTGCCTATAATGCACTATGAGAGTGTGAATAAAGAGCAAGGCTTTTGTCTTAAAGTATGATAATACTTCAAGTCATACGTCTATATGAGCATTAATCATGCAGTAG
>NW_011335301.1:0-11365 GCF_000735185.1 Notothenia coriiceps | reverse complement strand
GGGTTCCACCCTTGTTGCCCACACAACACGGTATAGTTAGTGAGAAAAAGTGACACCCTTGCATCTGATAAGCTAACAGCAAAGATAAAAGCAAAGATAAAACCGAGCTCTAGCCCCACAACAGATCTGCCTTATCAGATCTATTGCAAAATGTGTGGAATAAAGCATGAATAAACAATTACCTCTTTATTGACAAAAATTACTGTCATTTATTTTAAAGGAACCATTGTGAGAGACTTTGGTGTTTCTAAAAATAATAGGATGTAAAATCAGTGGTTGAAACCACATGCACTAGCGGTTGTAGCTAGATGCATTATTTATTGATACTGAAATTATAAATGAACACATATCTGCTTTGAGAGGTAGGTGAAGCACTTAGTGGAGAAATCAACATTTGACAGACACACCTTGTGTCAGATGTTAAGGTGAGCGGGGATCAGCTGCTCAACGTGAAAGAGCTCCGATATTGTTTTATTTACCAGAGAGACCGACTGCCAGTTAGGGACACTGGCTTTGAGGACAGAGCTAAACTGTAAATAAGCAAAGATCTTAGTTTACCGCTCAATCCTTGTTCCAAAAAGAGTGAGATCACACATTCAAGGTTTCGAGTTAAGGGCACAGCCAAACATCAGCAGAAATTGTTGTATAATCTTTAATCTCAGTTTTATTTAAAAAAGAATATTCACATGTCATCTAATATATATTAAAGAATAGGCAGGACATAAATATACACCCATCTCTGGTTAAGTTGTATATTTAAGTTATACAGAGAACTCACACATTCCAAGGAAAAAGCTGTAATTTATATCGGATAGGAAATCATTTTAAAGCCACAAGAAAACAGAAAAAAAACTCTGTCAACAGGCCTGGGGGGGATACCCCATAAAGAGTTGAGGGTGTTAATCTAAATCAGCAAACGGACAAATGACAACCCAAAGCTTCGAGATTCTGCAGGAAAACGGGCTTCAGATTGAGTTGAACCGAATTTCAGAGAGACCTAGAATACCCCATAAAAGTTCAACTAGGAAGTTTGTAAACTGGGATTGATTTTACAGTTTGCCTTTATTTTCCATTTCAACAAGTGTAACTATCGCAGGGGTTTGTTTTTAAACCTGTCTGGTTATTTGCTGCAATGTCTGACTTTTTTTGCAATATTGTTGTGCTCCAAGATCTTAGCAATCACATTGATGTGTAAATTGATAAAAACAGATTGAACTGAAAAACCTAGGATGTTACAATTAAACCAATGTTGTGATAAAAACCTGGGTACACACAGAGCTTTTAACCCCTTTTTTAATCAACACAATTACTTTTAGAATAAAAACGCAGCGGTTAAAGAATGGTGTTTATCAAGAGGTACTGACACATTGAAATACCAGCAGGATGACACCTTGTCGAAGGTGGTTGCACACACATTAGTTTGCTAGTCAGCAGCATCTGCCGCCCCCCCCCCTCCCCTCCTTTCTTTGGATAACCGTCATAGCTATAGTAATCACATAAGACATTGAACTCTTTCCTTTAAGTACAGAAGAACTGGTATTACCTGACATCTTATACTTAGCCTAAAGGCTAATGTCTCTGCTGAGTGTGAGTCTGAACACTATTCTTTAATAGTGTCATTAACACAGCTTTTCAAATGACAGTAGCTGACTTGGATGGTGCCAACTATAATTGGTTGTTATAAATGTAAGTTAAAATTGTGTTACGGTTGTTAAGCAGTGACTTTTGTCATAGAGGAATCTCACCCTCAAAGATTAAGCATCAAATACAAGACATTACAGTAGATTCAATGGAAAGTAAAAATGATTGAGTTCAATTAATTAAGTTATCATTTATAAACCATGAGAATTCGTTTATAAATGATAACTGCGACGTGAAGAAGTAGAGCATGTAGATGATATGGTCAAACATGTAGTAATTGTACCGTTGTCTATTTACAGTGCCAGATTTTAATGTTTTTTATTTATTTATTTCTGTTATGTGTATGTTTAAATGTAAATGAAAAGTGATATTGGTTTTTAAAATTTTTATTTGAGCTTTTGCAGGATCTGAATAAAGCAGTTTGCAGCATACGAAAACAAATTGAGTACTTTTTCTCTCTGCCATTGACTAGACATACTTTTTCTGTTTCCCTGCCCATAGAGCTGCCAGCAACACGCAGTCAGGTGCTAGGAGGGAGCAATTGGATTCTTCCTCACCAGTGGCTCCTGGAGCTATCAGCTCCCATCCAGGCCATGAAGGCAGAGGAGGATTGAGTTTGAAAGGTGATAATAGACTCCGGAAGGAGCTAATCTATTCCTAAAAGAAGAAAGGAGTATGAATTCTCTCACTTGCCTCAACCTGCCATCACCTCTCCTTTAACAATTATTCTCAGCGAAAGCTTTACAGGTCCATTTTGGAACTGCCATATCACAATTAGATGAACACTGGACAAAACTGCGCCATTACAATTGAAGAGAGGCCAATGTCTCAACATGTATAAGAACATAAATATCCAAAATGTGTTCTACAATGATCTGAACCACTTTCAAATGAAACAGTGTTTGTAAGTAACAATATATATTTTTTTTATGTCTGAAGAATAAAAGGCCATTTTATTTTTGGGCTTGTACAAATATTGCAACTGTAAGAGTTAAAGAGCCTTTTTTTTTAAATCTTCTTTTTTTTAAAAATCAAACCCAAAAGTCACCTTTCACAGAAGTGTTCACAGTAGTTTAAAACCCTACTGCAAAGATGTATTACCTGCATCTACAAATCATATATTATGTGTAGAAATACAATTAAATTAATAACAAACTTTTAGAACATACACTATGTTTTACTTAAACTTGACATTGTCTGCTATAAATAAGTCCTTTTATAGTGTTAATGAATATCAGATTAAAAAAATGAATATTGGCAAAGCTGAACCATGTGTTTAAAATAAGCCATCAGTGTCTTCTAATTTCCACACAACCGTTAGTGGTCACTCCTACCGTGTCCTGCACTTTGTGGAAGTGGTGCTCCGTTACATATTGGGGCTTGTAACCTTCCCTGGCCCTTTTATTTCTGGATAAATAAGCTTGAAATGAAGTCTTGAAAGTTTCATGCTGCAAAAAGGCAGCTGTTACAAGGCCAGGAGCATATGTAAACAAGGCAATATCAACACCCAGATGGCCCCTGTCAGTCCAAAGCTCCTGGATCGGCCCTCCCTCACTGAGTCCTCGGCAGGTGGATAATGATGATTATGATGACGACGTTTTTGATCGCTGGTCACATCTGGACTCACTGAGGAAAGAGCAGAAACCAACAGGTTAGTCAGAAGAACTTATCAATATGACATTATGGAAGAGGTATTACTGTGTGCCTTGTTAAGAAGGATGATTTATTATACGTTTGTCTTCTTGTCAAAACGTCTTGTGAAAATACCTAAAACCAACTGTCTTCTATCTGACTTCCCTCCCTATCTGTGGCACTTACCCCTGAGCACATCTGATCCCTAAAATAGGTCAGATATATATAGTTTCACTTTTAAAGTAGGTTAAAAAAAATTAACACAGCAGCTTGGGAGTGTAGATTTTGGCAAATATTACCTAAAGAGGAGTGAATAGTGTTTTGGTTGGGTCTACTTTTCAGCAGCAGATAATACACATTTGGTGTTCTTACAATTATTCATGGCAGCAAGATGGTGTATGTTGAACTGACCCTATCCCAGCTTCATTTCATTTGTACACATATTGGACTATGAAAAAGCATCTTATATGGTAATTAACTTACATTTTAAGTTGCTATTAAAACACGTTAAAGCTTGTATTTGGCCAGGATGTTCTAAATCTTTATTAAATCACACAAATGTAATCAATGTTTGAACAATTATTTTTGGTGCAATTCATTACTGAGGTTGGTTCGTTTTTAAGGTCTTTTGTCAGTTTTGTAAGATGTTAATGTTACTGGTTCCTCACCACAGGGATGGAGCAAAGCTGAAACCTTGATAGATGACCAGCAATAAGACTTCCAAGATTCTCACTTTGGCCCAGAGATCATAACTCTGTCTAACCCAGAAGCTTTCAGAGTCTGTAAGGACTCTGTTATCAAATTTTATTTGACTTGCAGAATATAATAAGACCAGTAAAAGAGGCTGTTTGGATTTTGTGGTTTTCAAATCCCTCTTTTTATGGTGCAGCAGAAATAGCCTGAAATTCCTTTCCCCAGTCGGGATCCACAGCTATTACTAACCCTAACCCTGCTATGGCTACATGTTCCTCATTAAATCATTAAATAATATAATATAATCTACAAAAAATCTAAAATAACTAAATCCAATCTTATTTGATCCCATCTCATCTCAGCCTTTTCTACATGTAAGGGCCCATACATGAGCTACTGCTGAAGCATCGGAGTGTGGCTTGAATTAACTGCCTATTGATTCACCAGGAGTCCAGGACAGCTTTCTAAAGGTTTACAGCTCACAGATAGTCCGCCTGGGTTTTGGACCCTTAAGGTTTAAAGGAGGACAACATGTAACGTTCAGACAAATTAATTCTGCATTTGTTTTTTTTGCTTCTGTCTTTATGTCTTTATACACATGTATGTATGTGCGTGTATGTATGTGTATGTGTATATGTGGGTATACATATGTGAGTATATGGGTACATGTATTATTGTTATTATTCTTTATTTCCTTATCTATTAATTTTCTTTTAATATTATCTTACTTTATTTTTACCTATATATGTATCTATTTATTTATTTACTTTACTAGCTAGGACCGGGAGGGGAGGGGAGGGGGGGAAAGGGAAAGAATATTGACTGTATAAATGTAAACTCATTGTGCCTGACTCAATAAAAACAACATTCAAAAAAAGAAATGAATTCTGCATCACTTTAACCACATTTTAATTTTAACCGCATAGGAAACCGAAAGTTACTCATGGTGTGATGCAAAAATCTCAAACTAAGTCATGGACATTACTTTTGCTTGCAAGAGACTTAAAACATACACAAACTGTACTGCCTTTGAGGATCTGATTCATGTGCATGAATGTATTTAGTCTAACAATTATATCCAATGTGTTATGAATGTTCAGTGCATTTAATATACGACAGACACCACTACAGAAAGTGATACAAGTATTCAAATATGGAGCCATTTAATAATACCTTCATTAGCGACACACAACTTGATTACCAACACAGACGTGGACATGTTACTTAATATCACACACACAGTATTGACTCTGACTGCACTGCGGCTATTAATAACCGTCATCACTGCTCAATCTTCTGACTATAAGTGGCTTCCTTTTATGAATCGTAATAAAGGTCCATGAGGTGGAGCATATTACACCTCTAAAAGCATATATTCGTCCTCAATCATAAAACACAACAAAGGCTACATCTCTCCTGTAGGGTTTCAGGCCATAGCAAATGCTAATGGCAGAAAATAGATATAATGGTCTGTCCTCTTTTTGGATCCAAAAACAACAGATTTTGTGTACATTTGTTTGGAAAGTGGTGCAGTATTGGCATGTTTCAATACATCCTCAGCAGAGAGGTTAGGATGTCTGAAAGGAGCTTGGTCTGAAAGGAGCTTGGTCTGAAAAGAGACGTAGGTCAGAAAGAGAGGCTTACAACTGAAGTGAAATCAATAAAAGCTGATTCCTGAGGACTTGGCCAACAATGATCAATATCACACTAAGTGCACCAGGAAAAAACAGCTAACAACTGCAGCAGTGGAGAGCAGCTTTTGTGCGATTATATGAAGGTAAGGTTATTACAGACAGCTCATATTTGTCAAACTTCATTACAGCTTTCCTCGCTTTAGTTACAATTGAGAGGATTCCTACATGGAAACTGTCAGCTTTCCTATATCACGCCCTGATGATTTCAGCTTGGTACTTAACATACTATATTCTGATGTAAAAGGCATTGCAAGTATAATCAAATTGCTCTGTGATTGTTCTCTGTAGTATCTGAAGTGTTTCAGTTTTTGCAATTGTGTGTTTGTTTGAAAACAGTTTAAAGAGACAAGGAACACAAAGAGAGAGAGAGAGAGAGAGAGAGAGAGAGAGAGAGAGAGAGAGAGTAGAGGGGAAATTGGCAGCTACTCTGTTATTCAGACTCAAAGACCTTAAATTATATCTTCAGCTGAGTTCTGACAACCTATTTTTCATATACAGTAGCTTAATGAATATTTGATGGATTGGGAGCATGAGTCAGCCATATCAATTGCTTTGAGAAATTGTTACTTCTACATGCTTACTAAATAACTTTTACAATTGTGTCACATAAACATTTAAAACAAATGATGAGCTGTTGATGAACAGGATTTTAAATACAAATCAAATTTAACCATATGTCATGTTTATATTTATGGAGAACATTTTAGGATTTCCAAATCTCTGTGATCAGATCAAATAATTGGCCTTATTCAGTTTTTTTTTCAGAACTAAACAAGAACTTTGAGAAAGATCTTAATCCATACTGCCTGCTGTCGATCGTCGCCTGGGGTGGGAGCTTCAACACCATTCAACCAGATTGATTTCTGTCAGACAGTTTTTTTTTTAGACTTCCTTCTGCAAGAAATAAACCTGAGAACTGAACCTTGGCAAAGTCAAATCATCTTTATTTTTAAATTCTGCAACTTACAGTAGAAGTAAAACACAATTATATTAAGAGGCAAAAGCAAAAACCAGTGATTAGATTTTCTAATACTTCTTTTCCTAAATGTTTCTATACAGATTGATGGTAAGATTGATTTGTATTTCAGTTTGGACCTGGACCTCAGAATTGCGTTATTTGTACCAGAACGGGGAATTTACAACCTAGGACCAAACTCAGAGGCCAAAGGCTATTCTTTGTCTGACTCGACCTGATTCATTAATACTGACTAAAGCACGTTCAGTAAGGCTCAATCGTATAAAATAGATGACGATCTCTCACAACATCACAATAAAAAATAGAAAAGCTTTTCACAAAGCAATGAGTTTCAGCCTTGATTGTTTAACATACAGTATGTTTTGGTTGCTTGCTCTTATTCGGAATGATATTCAGAACTTTTTCATAGGTTCATTAGCTAATTGTAGAAGATACCACACATTTTCTCCAACTACTATGCTTATGATATATCTTCCTTGTGACTTGGATACGAGTCTATGACGCTGTCATATATGACAAAATAAGTGTTGTTGCATTTCCTTCATATTCAAACTGTTCCTTGGTGATTATGATACACACAGGATTCAGGAGTTTGCCACATATAAACTCGACAATGTTGCGTCCTCCCTGGTATTTCCATTAATCTTGTCGGGCTCTTGAAAAAAGAGCCTATTTCTGGGACCCGTCCTCTATCATTTGTCACAGATAAAAAATATCTGTGTCAAAATGGATGCCGCTGTCCCCTATCCTGTCCATCATATCCGACAGTATAATATGGGAATCTGTTGTCACCGTGTCTCCGATGTAGATGCGTACAGGATGTCTTGTTTTAGCTGCCTGTGTGGTTGAAGATCTCCGCTGAACAAGTGCTACATCATCCAACGCATTGATCGTAACCACCATCTTTGTCCTGCACCATCACTTCAAAAGGCCATTACAGCAAGAGGACCCAACCATTCTGCTGAAAACCCTCCCTTATTGTCCCTGTGGTGACTATAAAGAAGGCCTTGAGAAAAGGACGAGTTAAATTATCCCTGTCACACTTTGAAACCCCCATACTGAACATGGACGCACATCACCTTCGCACTCAAGGCACGTGCATGCCTGTAGTACGCGCAGCTATAAACGTCTCTAAATTAACTCTAATGATCAATGTATTAGCCGAATCCATGTTTGGCCTATAGAGAGCGACAAGCAGGATAAATGGAAATAAAAAGACACATGCAGATTTCTGAGCCAGTACATTTTTTCACAGAATTGTTTTGTTTACACAAGAACAAGATCATCTGAGGGGAGAAGCTAAACGAAGAGAAACCACCTGAGACCTCTTTGGGAGAAGCTGAGTGCTCCCATTCTCAAACACAACAATTGAATAGCTCTGTGCTGGAGACAGCATCCCCTTTCAATTAAATTCAGATGCCAAGAGAAAGTTGAATAAATTAACTCCAAAAAAATCACATCATTTTGATTCATTTACGTCGTCTGTACAATTATAGTGTTTAATGAATAGCCAGTTTTATTCGATTGATCTACTGTGAGCGCTCCCTTTTTGTTTTCTTGTCTCTTTCACCGTTGACATGATCAAGAGGTGCCACATCTGCAAGGTTTAGCTCCCGATTGTGTGTGGGAATTTATAACATCTCTAACACTGGTGTAAAATATATGTATTACTGTATATAGCAGTACCAGAGGAGGGGGTAAATTAGAACCTGAATGGATTCAAGAAGAATGATTAAGTATCCATTGTTCCGATATCTCAGTTTGTCCAGTATCTAGATGCTCTAACTGCCAACAAATGATATTTCCACCATTATGGCAAGATGTTGTGCACTTGTATGCGTGAGTACCTCAAAATAGTGTGTTACAAGTAATAAAGGAGCACAAATGTCACCTTATGTAACTGTGGCATGCAGACTTATATTTTGATAGCTTGAGGAAAACAACATTATCTTTAAAAGGAGAGAGGAATTCCATAGGCAAAATATAATTAATATGATAAATTCATAATGGTTGTTTCACAGGACTTATATAACACTAACATCCCTTTCTAATCAAGCTATTACAGTTCTGGACAAGACCCAGCTAAGAGTCACCATTGCAATATCCTAAAGGAGAAAGATATTCTTAGTTTTAACAATTGATCAATTTCCACTGTCGTTCAGAACTACACTATTCTCCTGCTAACACTCTCACACTGAAGTTATTGCTGTAAATGGACTAGTCGTAAATTGACTGCATTTATAAGGCCCTTAGTTTGAGTGACCACTTGAATGCTTTACAAGACGATTCACACACACACATTCAGACACGGTTGCCCAGCAGAGGCACATGCACACTCAGAAGCAATTAGGGCTGGTTTATCCTTGAGACTACAGGGGCCAGGCATCGAAGATTGACCTTCCTAATAGTGTAAAAGCCATCTACCTCCTGAGCCATAGCCAACACTGTAAGACTTTCTGTGAACAATCTGCATTCTCGATGAAAGGCAAAAACCTAATTCCCTGGAGCCTCTTTTTCTTCTTCTTTTTGATATAACACTCAAGTCCCGGTTAAACCTTGGCCAGCACAGTGATCAAGGGACCAACCATTCATTATTTAATTTGGGTAATGCTATAAATATTGTTTTACTTTTTAAACCATGACATTGATGCCATTCAAGGGACTCATGTATACACAGGATATAAAAAAATGATTGTGCAACTGTTATGTTTCTCTGCACTTACAAATAAGCAAATAATTAAAACAATAACATAAATAAAAAACAGACACTGTTTATATAAAAACGCAATCAAAATGAACAAGACATCGATAAGTATTATTTCTCAGACTGTGGCGCTCAGTCCAGAGACAGCTGGACTCTTTAATTTATTGCATTTATTGTTCACTTACTGGAAAGCAATCATAGATTGGCCAGGTTGGTAAACACAAACAGACTGTGTTTACTGACAACACGTCATATCACTATTTGTAAAGCAAAGACAAAACAATAAGATGCCTTTTGTGGCTGCCACTTTGTGAAGTCTCATAGCACAGTGTTAGAAAAAAGACACAATCACAGTAAGAATAAATCAGAACCGTTTTTAGTAAAGGTTTATACACACATGCTCTCCTTACAGACACATCATCTGACAATACTTTAATAGTCCAATCAGAATTGAATCAGGTCAACCTGCCTTTTGTCTGATTTAATCACCCCCTGTACTTAAAGCTAAAGTTTTTCCAAATGTCTGGTCTGACCCCCAATAAAACCAGCATCCTACTGTTTGCGCAATTATAGAGAAAAGTGGGATCAATGGAATCTAATTGAAGGCAGAGGCATTATTCTAAAACACAGAGCCAGTGCATCTCTGCATGGAGCCAGCAGAATGATTAAGTGCCTTGCTTATATCCTGTATAGCTTTGCAGTACATGCCACAGTGAGAGTGTTCGTGTCCTGGATCCCATCACCCCAGCCTCTATTACATCCTCAGAGCAGTCAATACTGGGCTCTGACTGCCAGTCAGTCACTCTCAGGTTGCACACACAGACAGAATACTAATCAGCCTGAAAAACTCCAGGCTCTGCAGCCGCTCTGTGTCCACACCGTTTCTTAGCAGGCTGTTGTTTGAACAGACTGGTTCCAACTAATGTGGGTCGCTATGAAGAAAACTATATCTACAAGGCACAAAGTCTCTGGACACCCAAGCTGCAAATATTGCAAATGTTCTAAGTTATATGCAAAACGAGCAAAGAAATACCCGTAAGCTTATGATTTGTTTACTCTAGGCATAGTGAACAAAAATATTTCGTGCAAAATAAAAAGTGATCAAGTCTATGACTATTGTGGAGCACTAAGATCATCCATCGATGAGAGAAAATGAATGGCAGCTATTGATGACTGTTCAAACCATTCAAGCATACTGTAAATGCAGCATTCAGGGATTTTCAAACAAGATAATTTGCTGTTTTTGTATTTCCTGTGATTTGGTAAACTAAAAGATGATCGATTAATCATGACTGAGAAAAGTTGCTACATAAAATATTGTGATACATCGCCAACACAGTCAAATGTTGGCAATATAATCTTTTATCATTTCCTAATCTTGATAAAAGCAATTTACCTGGCAAAAGCAAGAAAGAATAAAGTAATTCCAGGCGAGTGATAAAAAACAAGCTCAAAACAACCCTGTTACAATCATATCAGCTGGAGTCAGAGATTGTTAACAAAAGGAGGAAATGTGTTACATTTTTCATGCACAGTTCCTTTTTCAACTGAGGAAAACAAAACAAACCGGCCAGATCAAATTGACATGTGCTAACTGAGGTTACCTACTGTAACCCCAGCTTCTATGAGTAAATGGCGTAGCCCTCTAAGGCTATCGCTATTGGGTAATCCCCCTGCGCCCCCGCGCAGCACTGAAACACTTGTAGTCCACGCCCACCCGCAAGGTGGGCCCCACCCTCGGGCTCCCTTCCGGTATAAATAGGAAGGCGGCCCGGCAATCTGCTCCCATACAACACAACTTTTCTTCAGCTATTCGTAGAGCCAGTGGGGCCCCGCACTTAGAGGGCTGCGCCATTTACTCACAGAAGCTGGGGTTACAGTAGGTAACCTCAGTTCTATTGAGTAAATGGCGTAGCCCTCTAAGGCTATCGCTATTGGGTAATCCCCCTGCGCCCCCGCGCAGCACTGAAACACTTGTAGTCCACGCCCACCCGCAAGGTGGGCCCCACCCTCGGGCTCCCTTCC
>NW_011335300.1:0-6199 GCF_000735185.1 Notothenia coriiceps | reverse complement strand
GTGTTCGGATCAGGGGGTCACAGGTTCAAACCCCACTGCAGTCAGCATGTCGTTGTGTCCCTGGGACACTTCACCTCAAATTGCTCCGGTGGGGATTGTCCACAGTATTGAGTATGTAAGTCGCTTTGGATAAAAGCGTCTAACAAGTGACATGTCATGTAATGTAGAGACACTTAATACTAAAAAGTAACAGACACATAATGTACATTCGCAATAATCAGGTATATATTCAATGGCACACAGTATGAATCCACTACTGTTCATACAGCACATTCAAAACTGAGTGGCCAAATCCACCACCTGCACAACTTCTAGATTTAGTCATGAGGCGTTGCTCCATATATGCTGTATGTTTGCAGAGGATTATCAGACATTAATCCTCACAATAAGCCACCAGAGAACAGGTGTGAGTGTTTCTCTTTGCCTCTGCACTGATCCGATAGCATTGGGGAGGAATGATATCATGTGATGCCAGGATGCAGTCTGTGTTTGATAAATGATAATATGTAGCATCATGTGGACTGAACACACATGCCGCGATGGCGATAACATGATAGGGACAACTCTGGGTCCCATGTTGTAGATTAAGGATGTGAAAGCAGTGGTTATTAATCTTATGAATCAGAAGGAGAGGAGAGTGTACTTCCTCATTGCATTTCCTGTGTGAACCTTTAATGTCTGCAGATACTGACATAAATCAAGTTCATAAAATTTAAATACTGCCAACTACAACTAAAAATGACGACCGGATGAGGTTTCTGTTTCCTTTCACTCATTTTAAATGCAAATACACTCATTCAAATGACCTGTAGATTCATACAGTATATGTGTGTGTTATTTGTCGACACAGTCTATCGTCAAAATCCTCGGATCAAGTAAATGGACCGCTGTCTCTCTTACTAACGTGATTTTAAGGCATGATTAAACGTCTGTTTACGAGGTACAATTATCACTGAAATGCCTCCGACACCAAACATATTTGACACTCACGCACTGTGACAGTTTGTGTTCACAACAGCAGACAGAGATGTTGCAGCGTGTGTATCAGCAGAGCCGGATTTAGAATTAAAATAATCATGGAAATGTATTTGTGTCGTCGATGCTTCATTAGCGTTTGGGCTTCATGGGAGATAAAAATATCTTTGTGCCTCTGGGAGGAGAGCGGATGAGAAGGGGAGGGGCTGTTTTTTCTTATGCGCTGAATGTGTGTGTGCACAAGCGAGGGTTTTGAGCAAAAACTTCCAGGCAAAAATGTGACAAAAGGTACAAATCACGAGCCGACGTCAGCCTCTCCAGACACCCTGCTGTGAGTCGAAAATATCTCGCGTCCTCATCTCTGCCGCCTTCACTCTGCAGCTCCTTTCATCTAAAACCACACTGCAGGCTTTTGGAAAACCGTGTGCAGCGGTGCAGGAAAACGTGGGATTGTAAGCAACAAAGAAATTGTAAGGAAATAATGTCATTCAATCACCTGAGAGCAAACTAGCAACAGGTTCTATGACTCACCTTTCGGGCCATTTCTGACAATGTCTAAATGGTGCGTCATTACACCAAATTGCACTAATTCCAGATTCATTTGTTTCGCCGTGACCTGCTGGGTAATTATAGAGTAGTACAAGGTTTTTAACAACTAGCTTTCACGTCAAAAATGGGCAGTTGAACCGAGGGATGAAAAAGATGACAACAGCTTGAGATGAAGGACAGTTTTAGACCACAATGAGGACAGAATCAGCGAAATATGGACTCAATATATCCAAAAAGGGGTCGGAGGTCGGTGAAAAGACACCTTAAAAAGAAGCAAAGACGCATAAATATGTACCTGCATGATCCTTCATATTGTTTTTTTACATTATTAACAGTCATGCCATGTGGTGATCATCTCTGTTTTTTTGGTCTTATTTCTATAAAAGTCTAAATAGGCGCATTCACACCGCAGTACTTTTCCCACAAGGGTTCATCAGAATTTAGTTCATGAGAACTCTTTAGTTCTCATTAACTAAGTACAGATCGCGTTCACACCGGATTAAATTCCTGGGGAAGGATTAGGCAAATGAAGCCGCTGACGTCACTTCTTCTTCTTCTGCTTTGGGTTTACTGGCAGGCCGCAAACCACTTCACGGCGTATGCCGGAAGTCCCCGGAGTTGGGGACTGGCTTCAGTAGAAGCCTTCGAGTAAATCGCCAGAACGCCGACACCTCCTCATCACTCCACATCAGTCTCTCTCCGTTGGTGCGCTGGGCTAATGCTAATAATGCTAATGCGAGGATAATAAAATGGCGGCTTCACAAAACTTTTTGAAGTTTTACTGGGCGTGGTGTGCAATCCGCCCAGCCAATCAGACATAGGAACCTTTTTCTCCCACGAAAGCCCCGGAAAAGGGGTTGAAAAAGATTCTCATTAACTAATTTTAGTTCCGGCTCTTTTTGGTGTGAACGCGACATTTCGGAACTATATCGGAACTAAAGTGGGAACAGTACTGCGGTGTGAACGCGACTCATGTGACTGCAAAATAGTGATGAATTCAGAATAAATATTATGTTAATATTAGTTTGTTCTTGTGAGGAACTTGACAGTCATTTGTTTGACTGCAGGCGACTCGCAGTGTTAGAAAGTTAAAGGGAATTAATGTCACATGACCAATGTGTGCCGTATGAACAAACTAAATTCACAGATATGTTTAAAAAAATCTTAATAATAGAAATATAAATCAAAGCATATCTAAAGAAAATGTATAATAATTTTAAAGAAAATAAGTTGGTGTGTTTCAAGGTAGAGATATTTTGGTCAGCACTAATTTAATATAAAATATAAGTTTCAGATGAAAGAACATGTATTTTTAAAATTAGCTACGTATTTTTTTAACCATATAGAATTTCTGTACTTTTATTTTCAGATAATCAGATTTTTTTAGCTTTAAAATGAAGGACATTTTTCTAAATGGTCAGTTTATCCGGTCCATTTAAAGGACACACAATTCTTAAATACAGGGTTTTCACTGGATGGCAAACATGGCTCAACTCACTCGTAGCTAACGGGCTAAAACATGCACATAAGGATCGTCTTAGCTCAAATTTATTTAAAAATTAAAACACATTTTGTTTCTCAAATCCACACAAATCAACCAAAAAAATTCTGTATTATACATTTTGCCACTGAATGTCCCCCCTCTGGTTAACAAAAACAACGAGTGCCAGGCAGACAGGTGGCCAGGTAGTCAAGCGGGAAAACTAATTAAGAGCCAAAAGCATTGCGACGCCTGCAGGGAGACGCTGTCGGGTGTTTTGAACTTTCGTCCAAAAATGAAGACAATCAGACAAGAGCCTGGCTGGTCTCAGATCAGCTGATGGCCTGTTGGTGCGATTTAACAGAGGCACGAACACACAGAATACAAAAAGACAAGCAGAGAAACAGGCCAGAGGGAGAGGAGTAGGAGGAGGAGGAAGAGGAGGAGGAAGAGCGGTGTTGAGATGTTAAACTCCAGCAGCCTGTCTTGAGTTACGCTTTCACTTGACTTATGTTTGGAGGCATTTACAGGCCGTCTCCTGAAGAGAAGATGAGAGCCAGATGGCAGAGAAGTCGATCTAATGACACCTTGTTTCCTCGAGGGCTTGGAGTTGAAGAGGAAAGGGGTAAAAAGGACTAATACTCTTTGGTCAGGAAGCAGAACACGAGCATTTATTGAGCTCAAAGCCTCCTTCGATCATAAATGCAACCACAGCAGTGCAGCAAGTACACAAGGTGAAGGAATAGATTATTTTACCAACATAAAAACACTAAAAAAAGCACATGTTAAGAATATTTGATACATGAAAAAGGACTGGTTTGTTGAAAATACTGCATTAACTTTAAAAAATACTCTCAGACACCTTGTTACCTTCCATGGTATTTGAATGATATAGGCTTTTCTATACAACTCCTACTGTAACACAACAACAACGCAAAGTCGGCCATCTTTAGGTACGGATTGAAGCTGTTAAAACGAGTTTACGAGGAGCACTTGAAGGCATCACCGTTGCTGATAGGTAAAGTTTGTTTCAATATAGATGTTCAATCAAAAGACAGAATGTAAAAAAAAAAAAGAAGATATTTAGAGCTCCTTTGTTGTCTTTATGCTAAGCTAAGCTAACGAGCTGCTGTTCGTAGCTCGTATTTAGCATACAGCATGAAATGGGTGTTGTTTTTCTTCTTCTCAAAATCTCTTTGACAAAAGTGGACCCTCCAAAATGTCAAACAGTTCCTTAAATGGATAAGAATAAGACCATTTGAAAAGTATTTCTTGCTGTGATTGTCTTTGAAGAGACATGTAACACTTCAAGTGACGTCAGTAAAGGAGAGTGCTGCAGGCAAAGACATTTTTTTTTACACGTGGCTTCGTTTTCTCTTCTCACTTTGTCAGTTTCCGACACCTTTCTTCGATTTCCCATCCCCTATTTTCTCCCCCGAACATCTCCACCACCTCCGTTCACTCTCTCCCTTTCACTCCTATCATCACATTTCTCTTTTCCCCCCGCTCACATAATCTCACACTTTCAATTTTTCCCTGTTACGCTCTCTGACAATCTTCCAACATCTAACAATCGGTCGTATGTGAACCCAGTTTCTGTCATCTTGATTTCGACGTTTTTAATCTCTTTGATGCACTCTGGAAAGCAGAATTATGTCAATCAAGAAAAAACAAACTCTCTGTTGGCGTCTCACGACTATTTCTGTCTAATGCAACCTAGCTGCTTTCCAGTTTTCAGAGTCGTATTTATATGCTTCCATTTGAATCTGTGTAAAGCATGTTCACGAGCATGAAAGATTCTTTTGGCACTTCCTGTTTGCTGCCATCATTCACCGGGGACTTGACTTGAGCCACTCGGGCGGCACTTCCTCTCAGGCTGTGTCACTGGGTTCAGAAGCTTTTGTCAAAACCCTTCGCCCTAATCTCAACCACAAAGGAACAGTTTGGGATCTTGGGAAATATTCTATTCACTTTCTTGGCAAAAGGACAAAGAAATATTCCCAGTACGAAACTCCCTGAATCCACAAAGAATATATAAAGACTATATTCGGGGTATATGCAGGAATCCTGAGGTCAAATGTAAGACCTTTTTTAAGACCCTTTCCATACATTTTAAGATCTCATCGCCACTTCTAGTTTCAACCGGTTACCTTGGCGACACACTTTACCTCACATTCACTATATACAGTATTGATTGTCCTTCCTCCTTATCTTCCAAACATTTGGGCGCAGACTTGCATTTCCCCATAACGATGTTGTTTAACAACCGGCTTAAATGGACCTTTGCGCGCTATCAAGCAGTGAGCGTGCGATGTCCTGTTCAGATGACGTCAAACCCAACGGGATGCCATAAATAAACTACACAGAATCACACTACACACCTACGCAATGATTACATTCAGGCAGACTGTAGAATACAACCTCTTTGGACAATTTATATACTTATTGGAAACAAGCTACAAAGTGTAATACCTTGGAAAATGCCGTTTAATACTTTTTAATAGCCTTCATTTTCGCTAAATTGATTTATCAACTTTTAATACTTTTAAGACCCCGCGGACACCCTGTATAGCCTAAGTATAGCATCACTGTAACAAAGTCACAGTAGTCGTTATATAGTATAAAGTGCAATAAATATAATAAAAACAGAGTGCAGCTTTGAATAAATAAAACAACACCTTCATTCCACAGATGGTTTATTGGGTCCACAGCAGCAGCACGACATTCATTGATATTCACTACAAATCATCAAAATAAATTAACAAACAAATTCAATTCACATTGAGCGTATTTCAGTGCACATCAGTTGTGGAAAGCTTGACTTTAAATAAATATAATGTTCATGTTAATTGTGTTTTAAAAATGATATAAGTAACTTAAGTTCATGATTGGATAAGACAACCATGAATATTACTCACAAACAACTGGAAATGTCTTCCTTTTAATGCTGTAACTGAAGAAGTCCATTCCATGTTTTGCATTTCCTTACCTCAGAGATTATCTGAATGGTCCCTTTGCTCTTTGAATACTGGAGTTAAAGATGCAATGGATGTCATTTATCTATCATCCATACAGAACGTGTAATCCTTCATTTCACTTACAAACAGACACAAGCACAATTGTAAACACACACACACACACACACACACATTTCACCAATAAATAGCATTTCATAATTTATTTTTGCCCCTGTAT
>NW_011335299.1:5667-7234 GCF_000735185.1 Notothenia coriiceps | reverse complement strand
GTGCTGCAGTGGAAAAGCGCCGTAAGTTAACTATCTAAACACTCAGAGAGTCCTTAAAGAGCCTGTGACACGAGTTTCCCCCATCATCCAAACCCATCCATTTGAGTAAATATTGTCCCCTTGAAAACCGTTACTGAACTGATTTTGGATATTTGTACTTTGATAACCATTAATTTGCCCTTCAATGTTGACAATTTTCTAGATCTTCTCGGGGATTCTTCAAGTCCCGCCAAATTATGTGTGACGTCATTGCGGGCACAGCGCTCCAGCTGCACCGTTCAGGATCCCAGCATCTGCATGTAAACGCACGATGGCGCACACAGCAGCAAGCTCAGACAGCGATGACAGTTTAATTTTGAACTTGTCTGAGAGCTCATATGAGGCTGAAGGATCGGTTTATGTTGTATCTGTTAGAAGTTTAGGAATTAGGTGCGTCAATGGCGATCATACGGTCATGTAGCCAGTGGTGGACTGGGACTAAAAATCAGCCCGGGACTCTCGACCGGCCCACTTCGGTACCACTAGTAAATTGTCAACGGGGGGAGTGGGGGATGTGCTAGTGACTTATCCGACCGGCCCACTTCGGTACCGGCCCATCGGGATTCGTCCCGATGGCCAGTCCGCCACTGCACCCAGCCCAGCCCACGTAAACTGTCAACGGGGGGAGCCTCGCTGCGGGGAAACGGTGGACCTAGTGTCCCGATCGGAGTGGGAATAATAATAATAATAATAATAATAATAATAATAATAATAATCCGTGCATTTTATCCATTAATTTCCCCAACATTGTGGTAAAAAAAAAACACACGTTTAATCCATGTTGGTGTACTACTACAACCAGTGGTGTAGTGGGGATGTTTAACTGGGTGGACGGGGTGGTGGGTGGACGGGAGACACTATGGACGCGCTCGTGAACTGTCAACGGGGGGGGGGGGGGCTTGGGGACCTCTGTGTCGCCTGTCAGCGCAACTTACATGATGCCGTTTAGACAATATAATAATAAAGGGCGGTGCCGGCTGTCAGCGAACCGATCCGGCCTTTCTGCGCGACTATCACTCAAATGCGGGACAGAGTCTCAATGTGTGGGACGCGGGACAAATAATAAAAATGCTGTGTGTGCAGTCCCGCACAGTGCGGGACACCTGGTCACCCTACACACACAGTTCTGCCCCTCACACACACACGCTTCAAATCAAGTTGCATAAATGCTTGAGCTACGTTTTTATTATAATTACTGTGAAATCTGCCTATTATGTTTTCGTTATTATTACAACAAACACACACTTGCAACTGATAACACTGGCAATGATTTTAGATGTATTAGACTATTAAAAAAAGAAATCATGCTTCAAATAAGTGGAGGTACGGCGTACCCCCGCGTCCGACGCCCACTACACCACTGACTGCAACTACAAAAGCTAAGGTTTGTTTTCTCATCAGGAAATGCAGACCGGCTCAAACAAAAGATTTTTAAATCATCATCCTCACGATCATTTAATGTATCATATGTTCGCAGAATTGACATGAAAGCACTAATAAATGTAGTTTCATCCACTTGAGTTTACAA
>NW_011335299.1:1137-5637 GCF_000735185.1 Notothenia coriiceps | reverse complement strand
TTTTTATATCACATCCGACGGGAGGAAATTCAGCAGCTCTCACTACCGATTTTTAATCCTAATTTAATCATCATCTTCACCACGATCATTTATGTTTATGTTCGCCGAATTGACATGAAAGCACTGACAAATATGAATATACTGTATTCAACTTCATTAAAACGTTATTAACGTGCCTAAACTCAGTAATTCACCATTTCTACGCATGACAACACACTTTCTCCGTGTTTGGCTCTCTCGCCGCACAGTGAAGCGTTCCCGCATTGACGTCACTTCCGGCTTCCCCCAAAACCTCAAAATGAGTCGAAGGAATTTTCCCGCGATGTTCGAAATTATTGATATTTATCGGAACGGTATCGCTTTTTCTTTTTTAAACTGACGGTTCGAGATTACTAGTAGCCCACTATTTCATTGCACAACAGTTGTTGGGTTCGTGTCACAGGCGCTGTAAAGGAACTACAGCACGGTCACATGACTTCACGTCACCACCTCTAAGCTAAAGGTGGCTAATGTTGGGCTATAAAGGAACTACAGCACGGTCACATGACTTCACGTCACCACTGCTAAGCTAAAGGTGGCTAATGTTGGGCTATAAAGGAACTACAGCACGGTCACATGACTTCACGTCACCACTGCTAAGCTAAAGGTGGCTAATGTTGGGCTATAAAGGAACTACAGCACGGTCACATGACTTCACGTCACCACTGCTAAGCTAAAGGTGGCTAATGTTGGGCTATAAAGGAACTACAGCACGGTCACATAACTTCACGTCACCACCTCTAAGCTAAAGGAGGCTAATGTTGGGCTATAAAGGAACTACAGCATGGTCACATGACTTCACGTCACCACTGCTAAGCTAAAGGTGGCTAATGTTGGGCTATAAAGGAACTACAGCACGGTCACATGACTTCACGTCACCACCTCTAATCTAAAGGCGGCTAATATTGGGCGTTTAGACACACGTTTTTTTTATTCCCCACTAGGGTACTGACGTATTTATGTCCTAGGATAAAACGTTAAAATCTCTTCAGCTTGTGCTAACCACAGACCTTGTTTCAGACTTCTAATTAAAAAATGTTATTCAAAACAATGACTCAGAGACAAGGGTTTTAGGTGTCATTAGAATGGCGAATGTGTCACTTAAAAACTTTTTATAACTTGCATGCAAACAATCAATGTAGCACGGAAAATGCTAAAGATATGCTAAATGCTAAAGTTGACAAGGACAGTGAAGACTAACGCCATCACTTAAAACTAATGTGTCATGTGATTCTGACGCGCTGCTCAAAAATGCGTTTCCTTGGCCAATGCTTCACCCTTACAGCAGGTTTCACAAAAAAAAAAATGAACCACACTTCTGTAGTGCAGGTAATAAACCCCAAGCACCACGTTTGAATGGAAGTAAAGAGCTAACCTTAGCCTAAAGGAACTACATCACTGTCACATGACTTCACATCAGCAGTTATTGGCTTTTTCTTTCGTGTGATGGTTTGCTTCTTCCTTGGCCAATGATTGACCCTTACACCAAGTTTCACAACAACAAACTAACCGCACGTCTTCAGTGGAGGTAATAAACCCAAAGCACCACGTTGGAATAGAAGTGTGTGTGAAACTAAATCACTCTTCATGAAACCAAACGACCTTGGCTGGCAAAAACTAATGTCTTCAATGTGCTCCATACAGTCACATCAATTTAGCAGAGAAACAGCGATGAGTGGTCGCTGCTAATCAGAATACTAATTCTCAGAGTGACGGGGAGGAGAGAAAAGCAAGGATGAAAGAAAGATAAAGAGGAAAGGGTGATAAAAGGACAGAGTGTGTGATATAAAAAGGGGGAGAAACAGCAGGAGGGGAGTGATGGGTGAGTGTAGAGGGGAGGTGGAAGGTGAGAGAGAAGGAGAGAGAGAGAAATATTAAAATGAATGATGTGCACTCCGAGCAGAAGTGCAGCTGGCAGCAGAACACACTGACTGATGCTGGCACTAATACAACACAACAGAGAGACAGGCAGCCAGGGGGAGGGGAGGGGGGGGGTAATATATGTGTCTGACTGCTGTCACACAACCCGGACGCTGGGACATTTAACATGCATGTGGTTCTGCTGAATGGGACTAAATGGACAGCAGGTCAATCTGTTCACACAAAGAGGTGAGAGAGAGGCAAACACTTTTAAAGACCTATTTTTTCAAGATTTGAATTAGCAATATCGCCTTCAATTTATTTATTTTTGTTTTATGTAATTGTTTGTTTTTTTATACATATTTTGCTTTTTGCCATTTATTTTATTGTATTTTAGTAATTGTTTTGTTTTATTATTATTATCAATATCAACATTATTATAATTTTCTTCATTTTTATTACTTTTTGAATATTGTATTTATTTTGAATATTGGAAAGAAATATAAAACGGATTTTCAAAGATTATATTAAAATACATATTAAAAAAAATATACATTTCAAAATTGATTTCACTCCGTTTCCTTGAGTATGAACATTTATTAATATTAAGTCCCTAACCCTAGTCCCACTGTTTAATGTTCAGACTATGTGTTAAAGTGTGTTGAAATGCTGAACATACACTTAAGACTCAAATGCAAAAACAATGAAATAAGGAAACAGTTTATATATAAATGTTACTACTTAAAGGTCACCTGTCATGCTATTTTTCGGCAATAGCATAGGTCTCAGATATATAAAAATATATAAAAAAACATGTTGTCTTAGAAGTGTTTTGCTCCAAATACCAAACAGATCTCCCATTCTAGCCATGCCTCATATCCCTCTATTTCACTTCCTGTTTCAAAAGTGCTGGTTTGGGGAGGGGTCTGAGCTCATGCGGGACCCGGCAGCTACTGTCTAAACTAAATACTGCCGTGATGAAACGCCATATCATGGATTATCAAGGATTATCTCTGAAACAGTATGGAGCTCAAAGGCTTTCTCTCTTGCCGGTTATACCACAAGGTGAGTTCCTTTTTACTTCCTGCTTCTTCACACACATGCTCTCCAGTACAGGTTAGCTCTGAGTGTTAGCGATGCTAATGTAAACACCGACCATATTACGTCCAAAACAGTCAGGCATTGTTTCTGATAGCAACGTTTCTGATTGGGCCGTGGGTCCACATTTCAGATATTACGTCATATCGGACGCAAATCTGGATCAGCTCCGTTGTTCCCCCGTTTTTAGAGATTTGGGTACGGAGGAAAAGAGAGAGGGTTTTATTTTCTGACGCTGCGTGAGTTCCCGGACACACCGGGGACACATCTTTATGTATGAAAGACATCAAAGAGTGCATTTTGCATGATAGGTCCCCTTTAACTTCCTTACTGACATAAATCCTGTTTGCAGAAATTCCTGGTTTAGGGATTAAAAAAGACAGAGGATTTGCTCTGATGCGTTACATCACTAGAAAGCTCAGGATGTCTTTTCACATCAAATCAGGACTCAAAAAAACTGCAAACTGTTTCAAATAAAAGTGTCAGAGTCATGTCCTTTATGGACAGAGGACACAAAATAACTGCTGGTCAGGAGAGAGAGAAAGTTCCTCAAAGGTGATTTGGTGTTAGTTGTGATAGAAGGATAAAGTGGTTTTAAAAGAAATGTCTGTTTTGCAAATGCATACTCTAAAAAGGTGTTGTGTGTTCAAGGTTTTATTTAGATGAACTAAAGACAGAAACGTAAGTACTTATTAACACCTTTAATTTAATATAAAAACTGGCAGATATATTATTTCTTATTTTAAACCCTAATAAGGACCTGCCAAAGTCTGAACTTTTTGAAGCATAGTCTCATGAAGAAGCAGAATAACAAATACAAATTAGATATTTTGGTCATTACTTCAAATTCTTCTCCTGCAGTAAAAGCAAAGGAGATGGCTTTTGTACGGGCTGGAAAATATCTAAAAATGAACTTCTGAAATTACTTAAATGTTCAATTAATAAAGTATATCTTATCTTAATATTTTAAACATTGTTAAAAATGCAAAGGCATGGGGAACAGGTTGTTCTTTAGCAATTAAGATGATTATGTTTATATTTTGTAAACCATATTTAATGAAAAAGGCATTTAATTATCTATATATTCAAGTAAAATAACCTCTCCCTCCCTTCTAATGATAATTTAAATGGACAGTATGGTCACAACTGTCACTAAAATTATGACGTCTGTCGAAAACGTTGAAAACAGAACAAAGTTAACTTTAAGTGTCTTCTCTTAAATATGCTCACAACAGATAATAAAATCTCTTCACTCTCAAACACTCTCTCTTTCCTCTCAAGAACAATCATGCTCAACTCCTGCTGTCTGGTGAGGAAGAGGGTGAATAAATCACTGTGTGTGTAACGCTGCTCCTGCACCTGAAATGAATGAGAAGGGGAAAGTGGGTTTTATCTGATACACACATACACACACACACACACACACACACACACACACACACGTCGTAAAAATTCTCTTTTGGAAAAGGCTTTGAAAATGTATGTTAATTCTTAATGGAGGGT
>NW_011335299.1:807-1008 GCF_000735185.1 Notothenia coriiceps | reverse complement strand
ACACACACACACAGTGACTTGTGGGTGTTGAGGTGACAGATTTTTTTTGGCAAGAAGTTGTATCTGGCGTGAGGGCACTGCAAATCCTGAACCTCCCTCTGTGGAGAAACAGGAGGAGAGGCACGAAGACGGAGAAGGACGAACAGAGAAGAACCAAAGGCAGAAAGAAAAGAGGTGTTGCTTTGGTGAATTATGCTACTT
>NW_011335299.1:519-771 GCF_000735185.1 Notothenia coriiceps | reverse complement strand
ACCTGTTTTTATGAATATCTAAACATGGACATTTTATTCTCAAAACACACACAAAGAAAGAAATGGCCCAACTTCATGCCCACAAATTTAAATTAGGAAGTATTAACTCATACGATATGTTACGATACATTACGATGCGATACTTGACGATACGTGTCTATACGTGACAATGCGATACGTGACGATATGTGACGATACGATACGTGACGATACGATATGTGACGATACGATATGTGACGATACGAAACAATA
>NW_011335299.1:0-483 GCF_000735185.1 Notothenia coriiceps | reverse complement strand
GTGTGCCTTGGCAGTCTGAGACGATACGATACGTGACGATACGATATGTGACGATACGATATGTGACGATACGATACGTGACGATACGATATGTGACGATACGTGACAATACGATATGTGACGCTACGTGACGATACGATACGTGACAATACGATACGTGACGATACGATACATGACGATACGATACGTGACGATACAATATGTGACGATACGATACGTGACGATACGATATGTGACGATACGATATGTGACGATACGAAACAATACGTGATGATACGATATGTGACGATACGATATGTGACGTGACGATACGATATGTGACGATACGATATGTGACGATACGAAACAATACGTGATGATACGATATGTGACGATACGATACGTGACGATACGATATGTGACGATACGATATGTGACGATACGATACGTGACGATACGATACGTGACGATACAATATGTGACGATACGATGCGTGACGATACG
>NW_011335298.1:0-1093 GCF_000735185.1 Notothenia coriiceps | reverse complement strand
AGAGAGAGAGAGAGAGAGAGAGAGAGAGAGAGAGAGAGAGAGAGAGAGAGAGAGAGAGAGAGAGAGAGAGAGAGAGAGAGAGAGGTCTTTTTCTCTCACGTTTCCATCTTCTCGGTTCGGTCTACATTACAATATTTATAGATTTCTATTTATTTAAAAAGGTCACTTCTGTATTTGCTGTATCATTTCTCAAATGTGTGTTTTATTGAAAAGTTTTTTCAGTATTTGCATCTCAATGGAAAGTCCTAACTCATTTCTAGGTTTCATGACTCATTCCCTCTATACAAAGATAACAGACCTCAGATGCCCAAATGAACCAATCAGAACAGAGTATTCAACTCCGCTGTTTGAAAATCACATTTATCCAACCCAAATGTATTTATACAGCACATTTAAAAACAGCAGAGTTGACCAAAGTGTTGTTCATCAATAACAGTGACTGTGTGACGCCTCCGTGCTGCGTTCGCTGGTAATTGGACGTCCTGCCGCTGTTTGCTGTTGACTGTTCACCGTGACCTCTGTCGGGGACAATCAGAAGACATTTTAAATCTGCGCTCCCTGGCTGCCGCTCCACATTACAGACTTAATTGATTTTCCGTTGTGATCTCAAGGTCCTGATGACTTTCTGAGAGGAGACTCTGCTCTCAACGTGGTCTCATTAATACAGGAGGAGGTGTTTATCAGACTGAGGAACACCAATAGGATCCAGGTCTGAGGGTCATCCTCCAATGGGCTGGATCTAATAACAACAATAATAATACATTGGATTTGTGTAACCCTTTTCCTAGTGCTCTAAGACGCTTGACGCGCGACTTGATGCACCTAACCCTTTAATATAGTAACATCTTCTACTTGTTATAACTTTTCCAATTACACTGAAAGAGTGACAGCCTCCTATGCATATGTTTTGCCTTAAATTGAAGGTGTTAAATAAAATGTTGCAGTGATGATGTATTTTTGTAAACCTACCTGGAAGTTGGCATTGTAAGGGGTCCTTCCACAAAACAACAATGGGATTTTTCCATTGGACAGAGCAGCTAGCTTAGCTTACCCTAACCCATTGGACAGAGCAGCTAGCTTAGCTTACCCTAAC
>NW_011335297.1:23613-24888 GCF_000735185.1 Notothenia coriiceps | reverse complement strand
TAAAACCCCCTCCAGCTCTATTTAGTATAACACCACCTAACGTCAAACTTGCACCTCATCGTCGTACCTCCAGCTATGCAGTGGTTTTATTTATGTATCACCAGGCTTTTCCAATTACTGTTTATTTATGTGTATTTTGAAAGAATTCCGTCACACAAACAAGACCCCTGTCCTCTGTGGGGAACTACTCTTTGAATCTTTAATAGCCCCTTTACGGAAGCCTCACCTCAGTACTACTGACCTAGACTAATAAACAAACATAAACCACCAAACACAAGGTCGAAAGCTAGTCTCGTTGATATATAGGTATTAGTGGGTACTTCCTTTATGTTGATTACACAACAGCAATATAATCGACATGTCAAATGGTGTATACCACAAGAAATCAAGGTATGCGAGGGACACAAAATTGCTCGCTTGAATAGGTCTCAGAACGCTTTGCCGTATTTCGTTGCTAAATTTGGCACTATAATATACTTTTGGTACGAGCATAGATGTTGGATATCTTTACGTTTGCCGCCAGTCAAATCTGCATTAAGACAGAGGCGAATGACGTGTAAATACTCTTTCGTAAAGTATTGTAATTCGTGTTTGTATAACGCTCCACCAAAATTTATGGGATTCTATTGTGATGGCAGTAAGATAAATAAAGAGCGTTCATACAAGAAACACACGGGACCCTCAGGCGGTTTGCGCGCAATACAATGTTAGTAACATTCTGACTACAATTTCTTAAGAAGTATATACTCATTTACTCTCCATTCGTAAAATAAATACCATAATAAAGGTCCATAAAGAGAGGAAGAAGAAAGACGGCTGCAACAGCGTCAAAGAGCAGAGAGGGTAAAAAACACGAATCACCGCATGCGGCACCCAATCTAAACGCACCTCCTGCGGGCAAAAAGCAGCAATCATAAAATCATGTAGCGTAACGCGCATATAGGAAATATTTACTCCGGGCGTCCATGTGCGATTTTCTTCGGATTTGTAAATCCTTAACATTACGTTCACCAGAATAAATTTCATAGCACCGATCGCATATCGATGAACGATTGGCCACATCGATGGGTTCGCTAATTATTTGCAGGCATCGACATTAAAATTACGAAACGAATCGACAGCGTATTGAATCTTCAAGGACTGTAAATCGTGATGAACAAAGTCGGCTGACCGAGTTGCACCACCGAGACCCCAACAACACACTCGTACGTGAACTCGTTACCGGAGCGACAGTAGGAAAAATTCTTTTACAAAAGAATACAGTAGAAGTTTGAG
>NW_011335297.1:15000-23583 GCF_000735185.1 Notothenia coriiceps | reverse complement strand
AGATGTCTTTTTTAGCTGTTCTGTCGTCATTTCCTGCTATCTTCTTCATAAAGTCAGTCAAAATAAATGAATGAATGAATGGGCGTTTCTTTTACTATTTATAGGCAAATATGGGCGTTACGTGAAGCCCGCAAAAGCTGCACCGCATTTCGAGTCGATTGTGATTTATAAAGGGAAACCGGCGTAGGAAGTGCCGTACGCACTTTCCTTGCTGGTACGCAATGTTTGGTGAATCAGAAAATGTCGGAACATTTATGTACCTATTTTTCTGATTTCTACTACGTAAGCAACCTTCCCACGTGAATCCTACGCACAGCGTTATACATGAGGCCCCTGGTGATTTCAAAGAAAGCTCTCTGGAAAATGTTGACTCATGCTCAACCCTCCTGCGCAGGTCCAAAAACAATGGGACTCTCTTAATCTCTTGCAGATTATCCTCTCACTTGTTAAATGTGGGAATCTATTTGACTCTATAGCGCCTCCTAAGCCCCCCACCAACACTCCGCCACCCAGCCCCTCTAGCGCAGCCCCATGTCACAGCTTCTGCCTGCAGGAAGTTAGTGAGAACGATGTGCTGGAGGTCTTTAGTCCTTAAACCTGCAGGTCTTGATGGGCTAGACCCCTTCTTTTTTAAAGTTGCAGCCCCAATTATTGCAGAAGCTATCTCCCACCTTTGTAATCTGTCCATACAGATAGCAGTGCTACCTTCTGCCTGGAAGGCAGCCTCAGTGCAACCTTTGTTTAAAGGGGGAAACCATGCTGACCCCAACTGCTATCGTCCAATATCCATTCTACCCTGTAAAGCGAAAGTGTTAGAAAAGTTAGTTTGCAAACAGCTAACATGGTTTCTGAAGGCTTACAACATTCTATCTGACATGCAGTCTGGGTTCCGTGCAAGCCATGGGTGTGAGACGGCGAATCTTAAAGTCCTAAATGATATCATCGATGCCCTTGACTCCAGACAATACTGTGCTGCCATTTTCATCGATCTTGGCAAAGCCTTTGACACTGTTGATCACCAACTGCTTCTGGGAAAACCTAGATGCATCAGTGTCACTAACCAATCGATAGCCTGTTTGAAAGCTACCTGTCCATGCGCACCCAGTGTGTAAAATCTGACAACCTGATGACACAGCCCCTATCTATCTCTAAGGGAGTACCACAATGCTCTATCCTAGCACCCATCCAATTCTCAATATATATAAATGGCATGGAGAAATCAGTTGGCAACTCCTCTATCCACCGATATGCCGATGACACGATTCTGTACACTGCTGGCCCTTCCCTAGATACTGTACTGTAAAAGGCATAAAATACTTGAATGAATGGTAAATAAAGAATGCTGGAAATAACTGCATCTCCATTAGCCTATATGCTATGCAGAGACTGCCTTCTTCATGTCGTGAATTGCAGCTGATGTTTTAATATGGCAATTGGCAAAAGTTTGACATTTGACTTATACAACATTCGCAAGTTGTACATTTGACTCATACAATAACCCACCTTCGAGTGATGCTCTAGTTTCTTCATGTTTTTTTTTTTTCCCTCTTGCTTGCGCCGGACTGAAACTGTCTTTTTGCCGACATTTCTTCACCTGCACTAGTGGCCGTACAAAGCCGTGATTGGTCAGATGTAGGGATGTAACGATATACCGAATATCGCGATAAATAAACGTCCCAATACCGTCGTGAGACTGACAAAATCTACCGCGATTTAAAAAAAAATTTAAACGGGGGTGTTATGCCGTGTTATGCATGCCCACTGAGATATGCATGCACCTCGCGGGAGCGCGCACAGCGTAAAGCAATAACGCCCAGACATTTCAATTATCTGTACGGCAAAGTATGGTTTGGAAACTATATAATTTCCTTTTGGAGGGCATGCATAACACGGCATAACACGGCATAACACCAGAGCCTCGCTGCGGGGAAACTTTGGCGCTGTTCTGAGTTTATTCTAATCTGTGAAAATGACTGCTTTCAGATTTTTCCGTCATTGTTACGCGACCACTGCTGTCCCAGCAACATCAGTAACAAGCGAGAGAGTTTTTTCCACAGCAGGGGATATTATAAACACCCAAACATCCCAGCTTCTACCTGGAAATGTCGACATGCTCATATTCAGAAAAACCTGTCTGATGATGCTGAGTGAGTGACTTAGTGAGTTTTACTGGTTTTCTTGTTCCAGTCTGTTACTGTCACTTTGTTTTTGACACTTTTAAATACTGCTATGCTACTAAAATGCTGTACAAATCAGATTTATTATTTAATAAAGAACATTTCTCCAAGTAAAACATTTTAAAATAAAAAACAAATTCCAAAAAAGAAAGTACATTTTTTTTTCTTTATTATTCAATATCGCGATAAATGCTGTACTGTGGACTTGTTATCATACCGTGAGTTGTTGTTATCGTTACATCCCTAGTCAGATGTTGATTCATTGCAACGGTGTCGGGTTACAGACGTGCTCCCCTTGTCACCTCTCACTCTCGCGTGTCAGCGGGGGAGGGACGCACAAGCCGAGCTCATAAACCGAGGCCCCCTGCGCAATGTGAGGCCCCATGCAGCCTGCATAATCAGCTTGTAGGGACGGACGGCCCTGTACATTGCTTTAAAAATCGTTCTGTGTCGAATCAATAGATTATATTTCGTGACTATAACACGAAATGCCGTGAGACTGGGTTGAATTACAACAGTGAGTTCTTCATCCTCTGAACACCACAGGATGGCGACTGTAACGCACCTATTAACATAGGTACGCTACTCTGAAATTATTGTCCCCTGCAATTATTATTATCCCTCATTGAGTTCGCTATTCGGCTTGCTAACGTTAGCTTAAACAAACGTAACATGCAACGTTAGCCTAATCCAAAATGCTCTACTACCGCGTACCTTTCATGTGGCTCGTCAGCGCAGACTCTCCCATCGTGAACAACTGAAATGATTTTTTTGCAAACTTTGCAGGAGGCTACTCGTGGGCTTGACCTTCTTCTTAGCCATGGCTTGTATTTGTCTTCTGCTAGCCAAAGCTCGTTGAAACTGCAACCTCCTGGCATACTACTGTCTCTCTATCACTCTCATCAGAATGCCCACATACACGTAACAAAAACACTTGCAGGTCACGCGCATAGCGCGGGAAGGCTGGAGCGGAGCTGTTTTATGTAAAAGCGAAGCAATTAAGCGCACTCCGACTTTTTTATTTTCTTTTAATCTAAAAAGCGACCACCTCATAAAATGTCAAGCCTTTTCAAGGATTTCCAGCACCCGTACGAATCCTGCTTATTGATTTTATTTATTTGTGCCTATTTCTATTTATTTTCCTGCAGTGAGAGCATCCTACGAGTTTATGATGACAATAAGGATATTCTGATGATTCTGTTCGGATTTGTTTTTAATGTTTCTGTTTTCGTGACAATTCAATATTTTGCCTTGTTGAACTTCTGGAAGCAATCCCCTTCCCTAGAACTCAGTAAAGCCATGTGCATATAGCAGGGACAGTTGCTCTTTTCCCAATAAATCCAAACACATCTCTCATTCTGGTCACACATATAGAGGTACTCACTGGGTGAAGAGCTCCAGCAGCTGCTCGTGCCCTCTGCTCTGCGCCACACAGGCTGCAGTCAGCCCCCGGGCGTTGGGGGTCCTCAGAGCCCGGCGGGCCCCCGGCTGCTGCAGGAGGAACGCTGCCACCGTGCGCAGACCGTGACTGGATGCCAGGTGCAGCAGGCCTGAGAGCTGCTGGTGAGGAGGCTCCGCTGGAGGGGGGGGAAGAACAACAGTTAGATGGGGGGGTTGACTGATGAGATAGGATGGAGCGAGGTAGACCCCTCCTGGTGGAGAGAGATAAGGGACGGTAGCTTTTCACCAACAGAGCAGTTTACTGATATTAGTCTGTGTTTAAATGTGGGTATTACCAGCTCAAGATTTAGAGATAATTGTAAAAACTTCTAACCATTTTTTACCTTCAAGATAAATAAAGTACAGTCATTGATAGAACTAAAAGGGAAAAGGACTTCCCTGCATTATATTAACAATGGATTGGGAAGTAATGTGCAAAAACATTCATAATACAATTAACTCAAACAACTGGGAAAAAAAACAATTCAGTATTTAAGGCACCTCAAATTCAACAAGAATAATTCATTTTAAAATGCTGGAGAGAATACACAAAAACATTACTAATGTGACCATCCGGTTAGATGTGACAATTAATGTATTCATGTAAAATTATGTAATAATGATGTATCTGTTATCTATTCAATTATATTCCATAAATGATTGTTCATCAGTTGTTTTTTTTCTGATTTGTTATTTGGTGATAAATGTATTTTAGTTTCAACTCTATTTAATTTTCTCCGCCCTGTAATCATATAATTTCTTCAAATGCAAATACAATTTTTTTTTAAACTCAATGATCTTTGGGCAGACAGTTCATCAACTTACAAACACATGTGATTGATTTTTATCTTTTTCTTTATGTTGAATAAAACATAGTGATATGACATATAAAGCTAGGAGACCAATTATTTATCACCATAAGTCACTGGATATGAGCCAAACTAGATGATGCCACCTCTGTTCCGCTCAGTCAATTCCACATCTACCCTACCTCACAATAGAAAAACCCCTAATTGGGCAAGGCATAGTTCCATAGAGAGCCAATAACTTGAGTTAAATTGAGAGGAACGAGTGGATAACATATTTAACAAACTTGATAAATAACTTATCATTTAAAAACTGGCCATGTGCTTTATCAGGTTTCAGGTTAAGAGCCACAGAAGGCCTGAACAAAAACAGTTTTTATCTGCTGTTCACCTCATAAACCTCTGGACTATGTAAAGCATTATTGAAATGCTGTATGACCACGTGCATGTTCATTAGTACACAGAGACCAGGGGTCACTAATACACTGAGTTGGGTATTGGAATTGGCTTCAGGTCAGATTGTGTAAAGTCACTCAGATGTGACACGTTACATCTGAAGAGAAGAGCATGCAGCTGTGTAATAAACTCAAACGGTGAGTAAGTCCTACAGAGTAATTTATGTGACTGTCTGTGGTGGAACACATCAGCTACATGATGAAACACTTTTTCGACACATTTGTGGAAACAGTGTGTAAGTTTCAGGCTGGGTGTTTCCCACAGCAACGGATGAGTGACAACTGAGCGGTGGCATTAATAGGAGACGCACTGTCAGATTTTTCTGTGGAGTAATATAGAGTGGTTCAGTGACGACGGCACAAAACAATTGGATTTTTCCATTGGATTTTGGAATATCACAGAAAATGTGATATTTGTCGAACAGGTGTTTATGCTACTTTTTTACACATTTTGTTCAGCGTGATATAGTCCGAATATTAACACCACTTGTATGATAGTTGAACGTAAATGTAATCAGTAGAAGTTATGCTTTAAACAAACTACATCACGGTAGCATGACTTCAAGTCAACACTGCTAAGCTAACGGCGGCTAACGTTCAGAGTGTTTAGTAGTTTCGTTTAGCCACTTGTCTTATGTCGTAAAACAAGACGTGAAATATTTTAAGCTTGTGTTAACCACTTATCTTATTTCTGGCACCTAACCAAAAAATGCAAAAAAAACATTGAATTTGAGATGGGGGGAACCAGGAAGGGATACAATGCTACCAAATGTCCAGTTTTAAGACCGATTCCTGCAAAATTCTATTGACAATAACAGTTTAAACCATCCACTGTTGGCTTTGTGAAGTGTGAACTATGTAGCTTAGCTTGCTAACGTTAAAGCTATAAAGAAAGAAAGGTCAAAGTGAGTTAACAGAGAACATTCAGGCAGTTTAGCCCGTATGCCTGTTTTTATAAAACAGATTTGGGGATTAATTAAAAACTGGCTCTTTGGGGCATTCTAACTCACCAGTGGACACATCTGTGCTCGATTCATCATGTGTGTCATTGTCGTGTCCGTCCCTACCACCGTGTGTGTGAATCCCGGGTCGAGTCCTCAGGTGTCTCAGGGCCAGAGCCAGACTCTTGTCCAACCGCTCACACTCCTTCAACACACATACAATGAAATCATTTCATCTTCTCTGTGTCCCCTTTTTAATTCTGTTACATGTCTTACTTACAGACACAAAGCAAATTCATTCAAATCAATATCTACAAAATCTAAAATAATATAATAGTGAAAGTAATAGCATAAAAAGCCCAAAAGATTACATTTTAAATCAAATAAAAAAAGTCAACTTTTTAGAGCTTCTTGTCTTACCTGCTCATCATCCAATAGTAATGCTTCCTGTGGAGCTATGTTGTCAAGCAGGAAGTGGGCCATGTCGAGAGCCAAGTCCTGCACACAGCACGAAATTCACAATTCACAAGAAACATCACACAGACACACAACAATGCCATCCTTATTGGCACATCCTTAATTTGAGGACATTTATAACCACTTCAGTCAGTTTCATTTAACGTTTCAAAAGGTTTCATCAGCTGCTCTTGTCAACTAATGAGACATTCTTAAAAATTATGTAAAATATACATAATTAACCATTGTGGAACAGTATTGCCAATCAAAATGGGTTCTTGCAGCACAGAAATTAAAAAAATATGTTTGGGTTCCTTTTGGATATCTGACTTTTTACATGATAAATTCTGAAAAAGCACCACATATTTTCACAGAAAGACAGATTGAATTTATAGACTTATAGATATCGGATAAAAGTCAGCAAATATTTACATATCACATATTGTTATGAATTGTTACCTGTACGAAGCAGAAGGTCTCCTGAGAGCGCGAGTCCACTGCTCCATCAGGCTGAACCCAACATAACGTCACCAAGACCGGCTCACACACATTATGAGCTGCACGCACGCACGCACGCACGCACGCACACACACACACACACACACACACACACACACACACACACACACACACACACACACACACACACACACACACACACACACACACACACACACACACACACACACACACACACACACACAGTTCTGTTTTATTGGCAGCACAAGCAGCTGTTGACAGACAGAGGCAGTATCGACTACATGATGTGCTAACAGACAGAAAAAGGTGGGGCTACTGAGAGATAATGGCTTGTGTACTTGTGACCCAGCCTACAGGAGTCAAATCAGAGCAACCACTAACAGCCACTAACTTCCACATAAAACAAACCACATTGAGTGATCAGATGGCAATCTGAGGGAAAACATATTAAGGAAATGTAACATTTTTCATTCTCAAATAACCATTTTCTTCTGAAATGTGTTGCATTGTAGTTCTGTGCTGGTGCTAGTTTGGGCACAGTTGGTTCAGCTTGTTAAAGCTAATATTGGCTAATGATGCATATTTTTCCATTAATACATTTTAATAAACAATGTTTGGCAACATAAGGCCGTAAAAAAGGATTAGGAACAGATAGTGCTCGCAGTATGATAGCAGCAGAGATAATATGACACATTACACAGAGGGGGGGTCACAGTGCCTCTCCATGACAGTGGCTTTGTCGATGCTTTGGCTAAGTGTCAGGAAATTGTCGGAAATCATGCTATTAATTCAGAGATCATGTTATGACAAAGTAAAGACCCTTCTGATTTCTCTTATCAACTTGTCATGCATTTGTTTATTACAACACCAGAAAAACTCAAGGAAATACTAGTATTTTTCACTTGATTAATCAGGATTAATCACATATTATTACTCTCACTAACGCAATTAAATTATTTAACCGATTGTCAATTGATATGACTGCACATGGTGCCTTTAACAGGGCGTTCTTAGCAATGGGCTGCTACTGGGTAAAAACAGACCGCTGAATCTCGAATTGACCAATCAGAATCAACTACCATGTAATGGAAATAATTAATGACTGAGTCTGACCAGACGTATAAAGACCTGCTGTTAATCCTGATAACACATCCAAAACGGTGTCCTCATAAGCTGTAAATGTTTCAATGCAATCCATTAGTGAGGAACGTGTGTGTGCATCAAACAGAAGCTCTTTTAATCATACATGGGGAGAAACATCCACCCCCCCATCCTTTTCTTACAGCTACAGTAATTACTGCCAATGGGTTTTAAAGGACTTTGCCTAAACTTTTGGAGAGTTGGTCTTCCTACCACTAACCTGCTTAGTACTAGTAATAAAAATCTCCTGCGTAAGAGTAACTACACCCTGACTTAAACCCATCTCACGCTGCCACCTGGAGGTCTCTACATGCCCTGCCACACCTTGTGCTATTGTGAAATGCTACATCCCAGCTGGGTGTGGTCATAAACACAACATAGCACACCTACTAGTAATACAGGCAGAGGTGTGAAGTGACATTTTAAAATCATGCTGCAACTATTCAGAGCTTATTAAAAACTCCTGCTATCAATAACATCAAATGTCCACCAGATCCACTTCATATGAAGAGCAAGAGAAGCAGTGCATGATGGGAGTGCTGAAGTGAGTTGGACGGGGTCTGTATTTGGATAAAGAAAGAAAAAGTGAGTCCGACCAGTATGATGTGGATGGCTCACAAAGCCTTGACCAATATTTCAATCTAGACGATGTAGTTCTATAAGCTTGAAGCAAGATGGAGCAGTAGCT
>NW_011335297.1:0-12500 GCF_000735185.1 Notothenia coriiceps | reverse complement strand
TCTATAAATATCTAATTATGTAGCCCATGATGCATTCGGTGTAGTCTGTTGAAGAATCCGAGGCTTTTTTCCCCGATGCAATGACTGTGGATTTATTATTTTGAGCTATGCAAGACAGATAGATCCTGAGTGACAAACAGCTGATTTTTTGGTTTTGTATTGTGTCATACCTATTTATACATTTATGTGACTGACTAGCAGCATAAATATTTTGATAGCTCAGTTTGTCCTATAAATACATGTGCAAATCACTTAATGTGCAGGAAATGGTTGAGGTTATACTAGCATTTTTAGAGAAGGTGACGACCATCGTATATCTCGGAGGTTTACCAGGAGGTGACGAGTATTTACTAGTTTAGCAGAATACTAGATATAAGTGAGGAGGTCCTTCTGTGTCATTAGTAAATGAGACTCATCTTTACAGGGTTTCTTTGATCTTTTGATTCTTTGATCATAAAATGTTCTAAATCGCAATATTGTCTAGTCCAATATTCAAAGCACAGGATGCACAATATTTAAGGATAAATATGTTTATTTTTAATGAAGTATTGTGGAGCTGCTGATATATTCCAACCTACTAAAATATATTGTACAGACTAACCACAGTATATTTGTTGGTGCATATTATCTTTTAAAAGATCACAACATGATTATATTAATATATATATTATATATTTTTTTTCAATGAGAATAACAATGCTAAAAGAACAATCCCTCCCATATTGTAATGCGGAATTAGTCAAAAAATAATTGCAACTATATATTTTTTCCAAATCGTGCAGCCCTACATATGCCTTGTGAATTATGTCTTATTGTAAGCTAATGTGTGGTCATGTCACCGTGGTTACACATACATATAGGTTGACAGTTTCACAGCAGCCAACTAAACCAACAAATATGTTTTGAATTTCTTACTCGTGTTAAATGCGACTGAGGTTTTATTTGGTTTTGTCTTCCTTCCTGCAGGGAAGTGTCACAGCGACACATGTGGTTCCGCAGCCCTGCTCTAACGGCCTGTCCGTGGTTACCATAGAGACCTGTAGCACAACAAAAGAAGAAGGGGGAAGTCCGCCGTCATTGGAGCAAAGAGCACAGGGGGAGGACTCTGCCGCTGTCACTCACATATCCTGTACCAGTGCAAAGCTTTGTCAGGGGCAGGAAGCCGGGGGAGAACAGAAGGGAGCCCCGGCTGCCAACTCTCCTGCAGGACGCTACAGGAAAAACAAAAAGAGAACTAGAAAAAACACCAGACACGCTGCAGAATCTCCAGGAAATAACAGAAGCACCCCAGAGGCCAATAGAGGGAGCACACCGCAGCCTGCAACAGGAAGTACAACTGAGACCGATGGACCTATTTCACCCAGAGAACCAGTGGTGGCATCAGTGAAAGTCGACACAAAAACAGAAGAGACTCCATTACCCATAAAGCCAGAGTCTGGACCAGGTGGAGATAGGAAGTGTGCTGGCAGGAAAGCAGCGGCCTTGCCCACCATCAACACCACCATAGAAAAACAGGAAGCAGAGAAGTGGGAAGCTGAGCCATTGATATGTGAGCGAGTTGTAGAGACAGGAGCACAGACAGAGCGGGGGGGCACTGGATGTCTCCCAGCAGGACCGGCTGAAGTCAACCCTGATCTGGAATCAGCTGCAGGTAACTTTATCACTTGTACATTAACATGATGAAACAGGAAAAGCTTGTTCTGGTAATCTTCCACCTAATGGATACAAATAAAGAAGTGATCTGGGGAACAGATAGAGTGTGCACACAGCAGCTCTGAATCACACTGCTGATTGTTCAACTATTACACCCAAGAGGGAAATAAGTCTAAGTGCAGGAACAAAAAAACAAGCTAGCAGAGGCTACTTTCCAACATGGGAGCGTGAAGACACTCAGAAAAAGCATTTTATTGTCTCACTAGAATATATACTTAGGGAAAAGTAAGTATATGTTAGTATGGGATTTAGAATACCACATGTGAGTAAAACATGTCTATCTTGTGATTGGATCACACCGGCCATGGTGAGTCAAAGTAGTAAAGAGTGGGAGGAGATGGCTCATTTCTTTTTGTCTTGCACCATTGCTCTGACCACCTCCGGTCAACCTTAATTGTGATATTAAATACACACTGCCCACCTGCACAGTTCTGTGAATGCATCTTGTTGTGATCCTTTTAAAGAGACAACAATTATTTTTGATAAATTTAAAATGTTGAAATAGTTTTGTACTAGCTTTAAAAGTAGTTGTGTATTTCTTCCTCTTTTTGCACAATTGAATTCCTCCTATCGTGTTTATGTGTGCACCATATACAACAATGCAAATTCCTTGTATGAGTAAACCTACCTGGCAATAGAGCAGATTCTGATTATAATTCAGACAGACACAAGCATTTGTTTGACCGGTCTGATCATTTCAATGCTTGTGACCGATATAGCGTTCTCGTAGCAAATGTGCCATGTTTCCAGACTTCAAATGAAATTGGGGGGAAATGATGACCAAGCTAAACAAGTGTATTTTGTCGTCCTTAATCTAATGCTGTCTCTTTACAGTAACCATGGGTCAGGAACAATCGAAGGATCCCCAGGAAAGCCTGTCAGACGCAGAGGAGCCGGGCCAACCTGACACTGTGAACAACAGTCCTCAGAATACCAACCCCAAGTCCCCCGACATGGACATAAAACCTCGGAGAGGGCTGTGGCGGGATGGAGGCTGGATGGGAAGCACAGTGGGATCCCCCCCTCAAGGACTAGACACCGTAGCACACACTGTCTGGTATCAGGGTGAAAACCTAGACCAAGGTGCTGATGAAGACTGTAACAGAGAGGAAGTGAGATCCCAGTCAGTTTGGTATGACAGTGACACACCAGATCAGAGCAAACAGGAACAGCTGGAGCAGGGAATGAGGGAGCAGGAAGAATGTGATTTGGGCTCGGCCCAAGCTTCTGGTCTTAGTTCTCCACAGCTGTTAGATCAGGGACTTGCTTTTCATCAACTGTCCTCAGCTCTTAGTCAGCCACATGCTGCTGGAACACAGCCAGCACTATCACATGGGCCCCGGGCACAAAGACGGGAAGTGCACGGATCACAGCCAGAGGAGGAAGTAGGGCCGGAGTGGAAGGAGGGAGGAGTGGAGGGGGACGGAGAGGAGGTTAGTAACAGAGACACCAGTCACAGCAGAAAGAGTTCTGAAACGGCAGACATCGAGGAGGGAGAAGAGAAGCAAGGGAGCGGAGCAAAGGGCAGAAAAAAGAGGAGGAAGAAGAGGGGAAGGAGAGGAGGCGGGGAGGCCAAACTTAGCTCCAGCTCAAGCATAGACTCTCTAAGTCAGAGAGAACAAGTGACAAACCTGAACTCTCAGTCAGAGAAAGAGTCCAAGGATAAAACAGGAAGCGGAGAGGACGCCATGCATCTACCCAGCCAGACAGAGTGCCAGACCAGGGCCACTCATGTCCCCGACTGCGATGCCACCAACTCAGACTGTACTGGTTCCACTCAGGAGTTTATTCCCGCAGACAGGAAAACAGATCAGACGGCTTCACAGACTCTAGAAACAGAAGGATTATCAGAGGACGACATCATGGACGTTCACGGACCGGATCACTTTAGCACGGATTCTACTGTCACTGCTTCAGAGCTTAGTCAAACGGACATGAAAAACGCAGAGGGAGAGGAAATAACAAGTGTTCAACCAGTTGGAAAGGAAATACTTGAGCCTACAGAGCTGGAATCAAACGGGCTTGCCGGCCTGGTCCAACAAACGTTGGATTATATGGATATAAAGGCAGCGTCCGAAAATAAAGATTTGACGGTTGACAGTAAAGAAGAGACATCAGTGGAGCGGACTGTTTTGGTGGAATCTAACTCTTTAAAGGAACTTACTGTCAAACTTTCAGTTCCTACAGAACTCACAAAGGAAATTGTGGAATTTCCTGAACAGAATTCACAGCATGTAGAAACTGTTGCATCAAACAAACTCAAACAGCCAGTGGATCTCATGGGAAGACCCTTCATGGAATCTGTGTGTCCTACAGAAGCTGTTGGTGTGCCATTTGAAGCTACAGCGGATGTTTTACCACTTGAAATAGGGGAAGGAAGTGCTGAGACGACTGTGAGGGAAAATTTGGAGCATTGTTTGGCCGCTGAGATGCTGAGAGATCAGCAGCACAGGGAGGAAAATACCAACAAGTTGTGTGTGCGTGAAGAGGAAGCGAGTCAGGAAAGAAGTAGGAGTCAAGAAGATGACGGTGGGACGGTTAATGCCAAGGAGCTGTCTCACATAGACAAAGAAAAAGAGCAGAACTACAATGAAAACATAGCAGCCACAGCAATAGCAGTTGTAGCGGTAGCAATAGCATCAGCTATGGCTAGCATAGAGCTAAGCCAAAAGATAGCAGATGAGCTAAGCCAAAAGATAGCAGATGATTTACTGAAGTTGAGGAACAAAGACGAAGAGACCTTTAAACTAGTAGAAGCTGAGACAGAAAAGCATTCAGATACTGAACCTACTGATCAGTTCCCCTCTACAGAAGCTAATGTTGAAGCATCCCAGGACTGTGTCACTGAGGTGTTGCAGTGTAGTGCTGAGACAGAGAAGCCAGCAGCAGCACAGCTGGCTAGCAGGCAGCAGGCTAACCTTGACCTGTCAGCACTTGCAGACACTCCCAGTCTACCACAACTCGACAAAGAGGAATTCCTAAGGGAGAGTAGGCTTAACAAAGTCTTTACATGTTCTCTACCCGAAGAGAACCTTTTGCTGTCCGTTGATATCAAACCTTTGCAGAAAAAGACTAGCAACGAGGTAGACATCCAAGGTCATACGCAGATAGAACTCCCTGGTTTTGTTCCAGAAAAGAAAGATCCTTCCTGCCCTGATTCTGAGGACAGTCTTGGAGAAAACCAGGATCAGTCTATCTGTCAGGAGGAGAGGGGTATACAACATCAGCTTTTAGAATCCATCACTGCCGAGGCTGAATGCAGTCATCCACACAGCCAAGCGGGTGAGGAAAGGGAGAATGGTGAGCAAGCTTCCAGGGAAATGTCAGACCCTGAGCTGGATGGTCCGGTCCAGACAGCGTGTGAAGCAGACGTTCCCATTTTGCCACCTCCTGTTACCCCCTGTAACTCAACTTCTATGGCTGATCCCGGTCCAGAGGAACTCCCTTCCCCTGTGCCAGTGGAAACATACCAGTCATCCCAGTCTTTAGAGGACCTGACCCTTCTCCCTGCTACCCCTCTTGGTGCTTGCAGTGATAAGTTCCAGAGCGAAGGCCATGAGAGTGTTGCTATGAATGTTGCTGAGGTTGGCGTGTTTGAGGGGAAGGACACTCTGGATACAGTGGATGGATGGAAGGAGAGAGAAAATAAGAAGGTGATGAGGAAAGACATGGTCTCACTGGACGACACACCCTCGACAGGTAAATAACTATCCATTACTAAAGTGATTATATCTTTCATGTCCTGCTCTCTTTTTATTTTGTTCACCATTCATCTTTCCCTTCCATTATCTCTATATTTACCTGGGATCAACATATTAACAAGTATTACTACATGATGTCCTGCCAGGGTCATATTTATTGAGGAATGGCCAGGCTAAGTTTTATTTTTATATAGCACCAAGGCAATTCAAATGCTTTACAAAAATAAAAAAACATTAAGACTATTAAGAAATAGTGCAGCGGAATCACATTTTAAAATGACATTTAAAAACAGTCGTTAAAAAGTGAAAATAATCAAATAAACACAAAACAAGCTAATATAGAATAACACAGGTATAAAATACATGAAAGTTGTAAGATAGGAATAGACATTCACTCAACATCTATTGAGCTAGCTGCTAACCATTAGCCTAATGTGGATAACACACTAATGTTAACCAGAAATTATTTTTGAAATCCTGGATAAATGATGTGTTTTGATCCGATAGAAAGACTTACTTGCTTTTTATGAAACACCATCCCTTCTCTCTTTTCAAACCATAAATCCATGTACACGCCTGGTGGGAATAACACGCATGCCTGTAAAACAGAAAATGGCTTCCGGTTTTGTTTTGAATTTTGCCAACTCCAACATGATGAGCGTTAGCAGGCTATCACCCACTGCAGTTGCTGTCATGTCACCAGATATTGTTTAGACATTAATAAGAAAGTTTCAATTGATATTATGCTATTGTGATTTTGAATTGGCATTGAAGTCAAAGCACATTCAGGAATACAAAATCGTTCATTTCTAGATGTCTCAAGGTCCATGTAGGGAGATTTAACTTCTATCAAGACTCAAGTGTCTGACATTTAGAGAATATTTATGTTTGTTGTATTTATATTTGATTGGATTAGGGAAGAGATTCAAGTCAGAATTCTAACTGTGAGCTCATAATTCAGATTTCTTTCTCAGAACTCAAAACAAAGTTCACTTTTGGTCAGATCTTCAAAAAGCATTTCACATGTGGCCCTAATCCTCAGAGAACTAAACCCCCCCAAAAAACGTCTCTTTCTGGGGGTTTGTATGCCTAACACACTCCAATACACATGCTTCAAATTCATACTGACGATGAGACGCAATGAACAAAACACACCCACTAAGTTAGATCATGTGTTTTTCAACCAGCCATGAAGGAACATTTCTCACAGTTTGATTTATTGGTCGGTAGTTGGCAAGTAGTAGTCAGTATAAGGATCTACCCCCACCCCCCCTCCATTTTGAACGATGCTGGCTGCTTTTAGAATAGAAGGAAGCCGGAGCGTAGTGTCAGCTACAGGGCAGGAGCTGAGTGTGTCTCTGTTTATATGGGGTAAGGTATCCAGGCAACCTGATGATGTCATCAAGACTTAACATTGGACAGTGAAACTAGAGGTGGGCTGAGAAATGTGTGTGTGTGTGTGTGTGTGTGTGTGTGTGTGTGTGTGTGTGTGTGTGTGTGTGTGTGTGTGTGTGTGTGTGTGTGTGTGTGTGTGTGTGTGTGTGTGTGTGTGTGTGTGTGTGTGTGTGTGTGTGTGTGTGTGTGTGTTGGTAGGGTGTGCTGTGACATGTGAGTGTTTGGATGTGTGCAATAAGTTTGTGTGTGTCAGTGTGTTTCTCTGCATGTGTTAGGGTTTTAATGTGCTCTTACATATGAGTGTTTGGATGTGGGCTTCTGTATGTATGTGTGTGTCTGTCTGTGTCTCTGTGTGTGTCAGGGTTTCAACATGCTGTTACATATGAGCGTTCAAATGTGTGTATTTAGTATTGTTGTGTGTTTCTGTATAGAGCCAGTAAAAATAGTACTTCTAACATTTGTCATTTGTATTGAGCTGGTCACCAAATCCCTAGCACAGCCAGCCTTTATTTTCAAGACTGAATAGGAAATGATGCTTTTTATTTACGTTGCAGGATCCTTCTGTTACTAGCTGAAATCTAATGACAGGTTGAACAAATCCTCTTCATTAGTTTAACTTCCTTTAACACTAGGTCAATTTGACCCGAAGCTGTTTTTTGATTGTATGTAACTTTTTTTCAATAAAATATTCAAGTCTCCCAGTCCGTGACTTTTCCTGAAAGTGTGTTATCTAGCACCCTCTGTTGTTAAAAATGGTGAAGGCAAATAGATAGATAGAGAGAGAGATAGACAGATAGATAGTTGTAGATTGATCGATAGATAGTTATAGATAGACAGAGAGAGAGATAGAGATTTGTACCGAAACAAAACACAAGTCTAACACCAAGCGTTTAAATCAGCACTGGTAGCGATATTTTATACTTCATGCTATCTGCACAAATTATATCATATGAAAAGCTGAGAGTCCACAGATTCTATTGGTATACGTTTCATCCCTGTGTGATCAAAACTCACTGTTCTTGCATGATAAATAAAATTTTACCTTGAAAATCAATAGCGGGTAAATTTGACCCGTTGGCGGTTTTAGGTATACAGCGACCTCTGGCGGTTCTAGTGTTAAAGATAAGTAAGTATCTTAGTATCACCCAAACATGATAAAATGGAAGTTAATATATTCACTTTCATAGTAAACTTTCTTAATAAAATGAAATTGACCATCCATAGAAGAAATCTGTTTTGGAGAATCTGGATGACCTACAGTGCGGATAGGAGTTTACAGTAGAACAGAATAAATACCCAGATGAAAGGCTAAGCTGCTCCAGGTTTCTGTTACTGCTCATACTGGTTTACTGGCACGGTTATGGTTTACCAGGACACCACAACGAAAGAGAGCCATGGTTAATGAACAACATACATTCTTTCTAACCTCATGAATACACTGGCTGTTGTGTTGTTTAGCCACTGTCCATGTAGTTAGGAACACTTGTGCTATTGTGTATCACAGCTGTGTTGTACGAGATCAGAGATTCTGATTTCACTTGGTCAGTCATTTGGTTCTACTCAAGTTCTAAAGCATTCTGTATCCCTCCAAAAGACTGACACATGCTGCTTTTAAGGCACAGTCATAATCATTTATATTTCATGTTAATGTGCGGAAGGTGCGCTCAGAAAAGAGATCTATGATTGATCAATTTGAACAACCAATCACAGCAGACAGTTACCTTTGCCTCCGTAAATATCAGTCTATGGCAAATATGGAGAAGTTGTTTCTTTTAGTACAATCTGTTGTCAGTGTACCTATATTCAATGTATGAGCACTGCTGCTAGAATGTGTCATGATCATTAATACCCTCTGGTGTCAGTGTCCCTCCAGCACCCAGATACACAGAGTAGAGACAGAAACAGTGTTCTTCTAGGAAAACAATGCTCCCAAGGACAATATTTCAATACTTTAATAATAACGTTTGGAAGAGGATCTGATGGTACAGTTAACTGTTAATGGTTGCTTAGCAGTGTTTACTGCAACCTGTCTCAGTGCCATTAAATGTTGCCAGAACTGCCAATCCCCCAACTTCATGTCTTGGAGCCGGTAAAAGACGGTGACTGTGTACAACCCCTAAGGCTGCATTCACATCATATCAAGCGTGGCGAAAAAGCCAGTCCTTCCATTTATCTGAGTAAGGGTGGTGTCTCAGCAATTTAGGGGTTGGAGGAGTTAAAACAGACTCAACATTTGTAGAAACGCAACCAGACGGAACACACCGGTTGCCAATTATGCCTCGAGGGAGTAGACAAGACATACGTCGTCGTGCAGCTCCACAGTGACGCTGTGTGAATGCATTCTCACATTGCTGATGGATAGGAAAAGTAAAGAGTTAATACCAAACTCTTGTGCTATGCTAATCTCCACACTCTCACAGCGAAGGAGGATATATGATCAGAGCAGGTCTTGTGTCGGTGCTAGTCAATATTTCACAGCCATTTCACAGCCAGTAGAGGTGGGAGAAGTACTCAGATCTTGTACTTAAGTAGAAGTAGAAGTACCAGACCGTGTAAAAGTAACAGTCCTGCATTCAAAATGTTTCTCAAGTTAAAGTGCAAAAGTATTAGCATCAAAATACAGTACTGGAGTAAATGTACTTAGTTACTTTTCACCACAGCCAGCCAGCAGCATCACGTCCTTGATAGACCAAAAGAAAAGGAGAGAATCTTAAATGAATGCTGCCTCACTAAAAATCATCAGGATGAAGTGAGGCCAACAATCGGTTAGAGGCAGCCACAGTGGCAGCTCTGTACGTGAACTGCGTAATATTCCAGCACTTTCTGACTCAGGGACAAGCTTTCCATTTCACCCCCCTAATTATTTTAACCAGGAGCATTACTGAGTCACATGAGAGGAGGAAACTCCCTGCAGGATCTCTCTGACTCACCCACATTGTCTGTGCTGTTTTTCTGGAATTCTGCATGGCGCTTTAAAGCAGCACCTGCCCAATGTCACCAGCACACCACAAGGTAGTCATCACTGCTTCCATAACGACAGGGACATATCACGCTTTGAAGCGGTTGTGCTGAAAGGCTTCTACCTCAGATGCTTGTAAATCTCATCAGGATCATTTGAAATTATTTCACATCATGAAGCAGCAGAGGTCAGAAGCAGTGTGGATTGCTTTTGATTCAGTTGACCAAGTTTATTTCCGCTTCCTGTGTTTTTGACCGAGTTAATAATCTAGTAGGTGTGGAGTTTACCGTTGTTGTGATGTGACTCTACTCTCTAATGTCAGGAGCCATACTGTTGCAAGTTGTGGTTGAAAGTTATTTGAGTATAAGAGTATTATAGTCAAATAAAAACGGAATTATATTTTGAAAGGGCCCTTTTGAAACAATATATAGCCCCTGGTTTTAAGCGCATTATGAAAGACCATTCAGGCATGTCCAAATGTACTTTTGCTAAGTTACCATCTGTGTGTTCAGAGCCTCATATGAATCAAATAAATCAGGGTCAGCTCCTGTTCCTTTTGAAAACCAGGTGCAGGCACATTTCTTTGTAAATAGTGAATGCAGCATTTGGAGAAGTGAGAGGTTTTCTTCAGATAAAACAAAGTCAAATTGTACATGCAGTTTGACATCTTACTATCACGGCTTTAAATAGCAGAGGACCATTACCCTTGGACCAAATGTGTTTTGGTCAATGATGCAATGGTTTTATTTAGCCATCATTAGCAATGAACCAACAATGACCTAACCACACCACACATTGTAGTTTAACTTTAAATCTGCATCATCACCTGAAACACAATTCAGAACTTTTTTTAAATCACATAATGACTTTGTTTGTGTGTCCACCTATTTAAGACATTATTGTTTTCATGAATCCCTCAATGACGAAACACATCATACTAAATGGTATTGTTATATCATCTGCTACCACAGTCTGTTGGTGTGCTCCATCACAAACACATGTCATGCCTCAGCTGAACTGTAGGGAAGAGGACTATTCTTTATAGCGCAAAGAGAAAAATGCAACATTAATGGTTTATTATATTATGACGTAAATGTAATCAGTAGAATATGTCGTGTATTGATGAAGCCGTGTCCTCTGTTCTCTACAGTAGCCGAGGAAGAAGAATGTCAGCAGAGCAGGAACGAACCAGACGACACGCACACTCTGCAGGTGAGTTAAGAAATTTAAATATTTAAATGTAACAGCCAAAATGGTTCCTGGTCCTCTAATCTTCTACTCCATTGGGTATGACTCAGGTAAATGGTCGTTTACTAATCAGAAGGTTGGTAGTTGGATTCCCGCATGTCAAAATGTCCTTGGATGAGATACCTAATCCCAAATTGCTTCAATACGGTGTGTGTGTGTGAGTGATAGTCCTCCTGAGCAGGTGGCACCTTGAATGGCAGCCTTTGCGTCTGTATAAATGGGGGCATGCTGACTTGTGTCTGTTAAAACACTTTTGAGTGGTTGCAAAGGCTGTAAAAGCTCTATATAAATTCAGTCGTTTGACTAACACTGATACAGCTGCATGAAACCTCCTAGCAGTAGCAACACATTTAATCTGACGTTTTTCCGTATGTGAATAAACGTTGTTGGCACATGTCCACAGCTGTCTGGGATGATGTAAGGGGCAAAGAGTCAATGGGGCTTTTAAACGCTGAGCACATGAACGCTCACTGTTTAAAGCTCAAAGTCTGTCATGGAGTTCTACACACACCAAAGCTTACACAAGAATGAAAAACTGAGTTTGGAGATGAGATAAAAGTGCACACACACCTGGCCTACTATGTTTTCCGTTGAATGAACATGAAACATGGTTGAAAGCCCTTTCTGTGAAGCACAATGTGGCCTCATTCATTTTATATAGAATTTCCTATCATGTTTGTTTTTTAGAAAATTGAGCTATTTGAGATAGACAGAGCATTTAGCAGGTAAACACACCAAACGAACCGAGGAAAATACAAGCTGTGGGAATCTGAAGATAAGTGATACGTTTCCAGATAAGAACGGCAAATCACAGCTCCCATGATTCTGCCTGCACATGGCTTCCTTCAGATGATATGAGCATTAGTTAGCTTTCCTCACATCCTCACTGCTTCTCCAGGCCTCTGGAGATTAGACCAGGCCAGACTAAGATCCCCCAAAATCCCCATCAATCCTGTTCCAATGTTTCCTCATGACGCAGCCACTGCTCTCATGGAGCAGCAGGTCACTGCATGGATATGGGAACCTTAAGACGTGTGTGTGTGTGTGTGTGTGTGTGTGTGTGTGTGTGTGTGTGTGTGTGTGTGTGTGTGTGTGTGTGTGTGTGTGTGTGTGTGTGTGTGTACATGTGTACGTGTGTGTGTTCTCAAATTATCTTTCTTAGGAACACTTTAATGTCCCTGAGCAGTTAACACAGTAAATGCTGCATTAAGGTAAAGAACGAGTGGTTTATAATGGTGCAGGAATGAGTGCTACACCCGGATATGAGTTAGCATTTTAGCCCGTATTTCACACGTTTTTTGAATGTGTTTTAGGTTGAATGCCTGAAATAAGCTCTGTGATTAAAATATTCTTATGAGGTTTCCATAATTTCACAATTAAGAATGATAGAAATTGATTAAAGAGCATCTTGCAGGTTTTTTTTTTTCTACATTCATGCTTAAACTTGCTTGAAAATTACAATTAAAAAAGTGAATGTAGGATTT
>NW_011335296.1:0-3195 GCF_000735185.1 Notothenia coriiceps | reverse complement strand
TCTTTAATCTAAATTACATTTGTGATTGACAATCTTTGTTGTGATACTTTCATGAGCATAAACATTTATGTCATCAACATTTGGTTGAAAACAAAATAGGCCACCACAAACGTGACCAAAAAAGGAAAAATCTAATTGATTTGCCATGAAGGCTAAAAATTGTGTATTATTTCAGTTAACAAACTTTGCCATCTTATTTATATTGAAACATATTTTTAAATAAATGGTACAGTACATTTTGCTCTGGTAATCCACTGGAAATCCACCCCTCTGGTGGGATCAGGATAATCCAGTTTTTTGGGATCAAACTGATCCCAATCCTGTGTTGTCGGTTTGAACTACCCGTTTTGAAGATTTGATCCAGATTAAAGCTTGGATTGGATTTCCTGATCTGGTCGGATATCAAAGTGATCCTAATCCTGTTTTTTGGTTTTGAACTCCCCAAAATCCAAATCTGATCTGATCAGATAAGGATTAAAAGTTTTGAACTCCTGGGCTCTGGGTATTTAATCCTGATCTTGTTAAATTATCTGGCAAACCTGCCATCTTAGATTATTCTTGTAAAGGCAGAATAATTGTATACATCCTGTTTATATGCAAATTGTTGTATCTGAGGATATCACCTGTCTGGGAAAAGTGGGAATCTGATACTGTAGCAGAGAAAATAATTGTCTACATGGACATAAACATCATTCAACTGGATGATGACAGGAAGATTGGCAGTCATATAAAACTGTTTTTATAAGAGTTCTCTGAAATGGATCTATAAGGAAACAAATATGTAGGACTCCATTTTTTTAATAGAAATGAGGCTAAGTTTAAAAACATTCTGCCATAATAATGACACTACCATTATGAGCTAAAAAAAAAAAAATATGTATATTTAATATTTTTGTTTTCGGTTTGCCTAAAACAATTGTTTTAATGGCTTTTTTTTTATCTCCATATAACTAAACCATGTTTGCTAACTGTATTATGTAACTTAGTTTATCAAAATATACAAATAATACACTTTATATTAGCATACAATAACACATTTTAAAAATACATATCCCAAAAAGTATTGTATTATTATATTTTCTATTATAGCATTGCTGGTCGTGTGAGGTGCTATAATCAGACCACATGTTTCTAGTGTATGTTGTGTGTGTTGTGGTTTTACAGGCAGTTGCCACTACACAGGTCCTCCATATGATGACTGCATGTGCGGTCTATTTTAACCACTGTTGACAGGAGAGTATAAAATGACTCCCTGTCATGCAGCCGGAGTAAACAACATTACACTCACATCAGCATAATACATAGTGGGGATGCATGAAGTGTGTTTCCATCCATAATCTGTATGTTTATGTGGAAGATATTTAGGGATAGAGAGAAATGGGGTAAACATGTTTTAGTTTGCGGTAAAACATGATGCATGCTCAGATTTATTCTACATACTGCAACTTAATGTTATTTATCCTGGTTATATTGCATATTTAAAACCAGTCAGAGAGTAAGTCAATGATGAGATAAACTAAAGTGACACAGAGGGATCCTTCTTTGAGATTGTAAGAAAACTCTCTGCTGGCTTGAAGCCATCTCTCTTTGGATACTCTAATGGAAGGTGTTTACTGCCCCAACACTTACTCTTAACTCTACCGTAACATCACTCGCCATGGTTTATAATTATTTAATCCAACAATAAATTATTTAAAATTGACCATTCTGCATCCAATCCACCAGTCTCAAGAACCACAATGGATTTTTTGACTGTTGAGTATGTCCAGTGAGCTCACCTCTCATACAACAGTGCATTTCACACACAAATCCACATACTCACATTTGGAACATACTTCATACTCAATATAACGTCATACTTAGAATTATATGTTAGTATGAGATAACACAACCCGAGTTAACTATCTAGTTAAGCTACCATGTAAACATTAGCTATTTAGAATTAAACATGTTTTCAGTTTAGAGCTATTTAAGAATTTAAGTAATTCTTGTTTTTAGTCAAGCTGATTATTAAAGGAGACATGTCATGCTTTTCCGCTTATTACCCGTCCCCTTGTGTGTTATGAAGGTTTTTCTGCATGTAAACGGTGTGCAGAGTCACAAACCCTCAAAGTACACCCTGTAGCGCAGGGCTTCTCAAACTCCGGACCAAGGTCCGGATCCGGACCGAACTGCAAATCAATCCGGACCAAACCCTGTGTCCCATTATTAAAAAAATAAAAATAATAATAATAAAAAAAATAAAAAGAATTTCTGATTCTGATGTAAATTAAAGTGGACCTATTATGCTATATTGGAAACATATATTGTAGGGCCATACCTATACAAAACATGTCTGTGAAGTTTTTTGCTTAAAATACCAAACAGATCACCCATTGTAGCCATGCCTCATACTGCTCAAACACCTCTTTTGCAGCCCTGTTAGAGAAACGCGGATTTTGGGTCCTTAGCTTTAAAAAAATAAAAAGAGGAGTCGGAGCTAATGCCTGATCAGAATTTACCGGAGATAAAGTTAAATTATGCTGTGATAAAACGCCATCCTGTTCTAAACCACATCAAAGATTACATTTTCTGAAACAGTATGGAGCTCAAATGCTTTTTCTCTTGCGGGTTTATCACAAGGTGAGTTCTTTTTTTTATTTCCTAATTTTCTAAACACAAGTGCTCTACAGTACAGTGTTAGCGACGCTTGCTAATGTACACAAAGACGAGATTACGTCCAAAACATGTCGGGCATTGTTTCTGATAGCAGCTTTGTGTGGGTCCGCCGCCGATTTGACTTCAAATCGGCAGCAAATCTGTACCCGCTCGTCGTACCCCTGTTTTTAAAAAGATTTGGGTACGGAGGAAAAGAGAGAGGGTTTTATTGTCTGACGCTGCGTGAGTAACATGAACATGGAACACCCTTTAATTTACTGCAACGACATGTTGGGAAACCCCTCAAGGGGGCCCCATGCGAGCCGAAACTTCGTTGATCCGCTCCGGGGGGGGGGACTTTACTGACATTGATCCGGACCATTGACCTTGTATAAAATTCACAAGTGGACCTTTAACAAAAAAGTTTGAGTACCCCTGGACTACACCATCTGCTCTGTTTGACAAACCCCGTTTTTTTTCACCATTCATTCCAATGGCTGGCGTCTATGTCACGTGATCTTCAAATTTCTCCCTGCAGAAAAAAAAAACATGGCCGAA
>NW_011335295.1:275-2606 GCF_000735185.1 Notothenia coriiceps | reverse complement strand
TGCCGTAGGCAGAATCTGGACTCATCGCTGAACATAATGTTCCTCCACATGTTGAGGTTCCAGTGCTCTGAACATAATGTTCCTCCACATGTTGAGGTTCCAGTGCTCTGAACATAATGTTCCTCCACATGTTGAGGTTCCAGTGCTCTGAACACAATGTTGTGAAGGAATTAAATATATCTGTAAATATTCTCATATTCTTTTGTGATCTCCGAGTCTGGAATAATGACCAGAGCTAGCTTACAGTCTGCTGATCTGTGGGACCGATTGCTGCACAGTGTCGTAACAGTTTTTTAAATCAGCGGCTGTTGCCTCTTCTGTTTGGTAATGCTCTTTTAGTTCCAGAAAGAATATATCCATAGATCCATATTTTCTTTATGGGTCAGGCGTTTTTTTTTAGTTTTAGGGAAGCATCTCAGTTCACCTTCATGCACAATTGAAAAATTCTGGCTAATCTCACAAAAACTGTCTGGGAAACGCCGTCCACCGGCTACACCCATAAGTAAATAGATTTCTATGTTGATGATTGACATCTGACACAGCTAATCATGATAGCCCTCTCTTGTTTTCTAAACACCTTTGGATAAAAGAAAAGTTTTAAATGGGTGACTGTCAATCAAGTGGAGGACATCGGCTAAATGTGTGGGACAAATGATAAGAATGCTGTGCAGTTATGCGCAAAGCGGGACACCTGTTCACCCTAGGCGGAACACACACATTATTCTCCACTTTTGGTAACATTGAGAGATGAGGCAGGCTGAGGTCTGTGCTCTCGGAGTGCCCTTCCAACTTCTAGTTTTGATTGATCCAACCAAAGTATTTGACAAAATGTCAATGTAGACCAGATGTTATGGTAATTAAATGATACCTAAATGCATAATCAAAGGACAGAAGTTATTATGGTGCATCCTCTGTAGATGAAGAATGTCTGAACCAAATTTTGCAACAATCTATCCAAAGGTCTTGATATAGATTTTGAGAAGGCGAGAGATTTAAATAATATTCATCTCATGGTAGAGCTAAGAGAAGTAATTGGATCCTTGATGTTCTTAGGATTCATTTCATCTGTGGGGACCATGAAATGTCCATCCCAATTTTTACAAAAAGATACCAAAGATTTTTTAGAAGATCCATGACACTAGTATATTTCGTCTGTTCACTTACTGCCTGAAAGACCGTTTATGCCATCCCAAGAGTCACGGAATAATTTAACCTTCAATATAAATGTTGATTTATTCAATGTTGAACTTTGTTTCTCAGTTTTCACTTCCTCCGATAGCATCAGCAAAAGTGTCAACAAAAGGATGTGCAAGTGCAACTTAATGCCTGATCTTTGACCCTTGACCCTTTCAACCATTTCCACAGTGTGCATACACATATGAATTGTAAGGGTTTCCAATTTATTGTACAAACTTTGATTTATTTTTGATGATCTGATTAATCTATGTACTTTTGCCTTCAGTAGGAGTGCTAATTTGGAGTACTATATATCTCAATTTACAACTATATGTTCTTCCCTATAGGAAGGGGTGGGCAGGCCATCTGGCAAACCAAGATTTTTCCCTGGGGGCCATAGTGCTTTTTGGACAACACAACTGTACTTTTTTTATTTTGTCTGGTCCTTGCCCAATCCTATCTCTCTCCCCCTGTCCCCCCCTTCAGGCTCAGTGCCTTCATTAAACAGTGCAACGCAAGTACAATGCAAGTGCAACGCAAGTGCAACGCAAGAGCAATGCAAGTGCAACGCAAGTGCAACGCAAGAGCAACGCAAGTGCAACGCAAGTGCAACGCAAGTGCCAAAATGGATAAGACAAAACGCAAGGGAGGCAGTATTTGTCAGCCTGTTGGACTCGCTGGCAGCGACTCTCCCTCTCCTCCTTTTTTTTTTTTGTTCACTTCCATTGTCATTACATAGTACAGGTACTATGTAAAATAGTTTCTCTGCATTTGACCCATCCTAGTGTTAGGAGCAGTGGGCTGCCATTATGAACAGCGCCCGGGGGGCGCTCAGGGACACCTCAGTAGCACTTGGTCTTGCCGGGACTTGAACTGGTCCTATTACTGTGCATACGAAGACAAGCGTGAGTTACTTTGGGGATTGGCGTCACCAGATCATGTTGCAGTAATGTAAGGCCATTTAAAGCTCAACAAAAAGGTCTCTATCTCTCTCTGTTACCGAACAGCCTGTCATACTAAATGCATGTGTGTGTGTGTGTGTGTGTGTGTGTGTGTGTGTGTGTGTGTGTGTGTGTGTGTGTGTGTGTGTGTGTGTGTGTGTGTGTCTGTGTGTGTGTGGGTGTGGGTGGGCGTGTGTGTGTGTGTGTGTGTGTG
>NW_011335294.1:9641-23092 GCF_000735185.1 Notothenia coriiceps | reverse complement strand
AAGGTCCGAGTGGGAAACAGTCGTGAGTAAATCTGATTTTGTCAGAAATCGGGAGAAATGCGGGGAGTCTCCCGCGAAAATCGGGAGGGTTGGCAAGTATGACACACACACACACACACACACACACACACACACACACACACACACTAACACACACACACTAACACTACAGTAATCAGCCATTGATGTTTGTCATTGACTGTTTTTGCCCTTTACTTTCTTTCTCACTCAGGTGATGGCTGAGAGAAGCGGCGTCTCGGTGGTAATGGAGTTCTCCCTCAGAAGTCTTTATTTCTCACAGTAAAGAGCCTTCTTCTAGCCGATGTTGTTTCGGTGCAAGGGGTGGTGGGTGTTTGGGGGTCGCCGAGGCCTGGAGGTGGTGATGATGGTGTGTAGGGCGTGGGTGGAGGGACTGGCATCTGAGAGGGAATAATGATGGCCGGTCGTTTGGATCCCTTGAGCCATAAAGCTAGCTCCTCTCCCTCTACAGAAGGGGAGAATAAAGGGTGTAGAAGAAAGGCAGGATGAAAGAATGGGGAGTCGTTTCTGATGGTGTATTTGTGCTGCTACTAAACTCCTTCCACCTCCCATAATGCACTTTGACCTGCCCAGACCTCTAATTGGCTAGCTCTGCGAAGAGTCGCAGAATGTTGGGTTACAGTCCACTCCTCTGTCTTCTAATTGTACAAAGTTGTGGGCCTCGTCATGATGTGATGTGGGCTTGGTATTTGTTGGCTCACTTGTTGTGTTGTGCTAACTAGCTCCTCTGCTCCCAGTTCTGCCCTCATCAGGTCTTTGTACACCGCTCTTTCTAATAAGTACAGATGAGTTGTTTTGCCAGTGTTATTCCCCCCCGCCAAATGTGAGCTTGAAGATGGCTTCCTCTCGTTAGCTGTGCCTTCACCACTCAGATCTCACGGTCTGCGGGAGCGGTTTAATCTGATATGTAAATATAGCGTTTGTTCCAAAGCGATAGTCTAACGAGCAAAAATCTCTGCTTTTCTCCGCCTCTCCTGCGCCAGTAATTAAAACAAAGCCTGTTTGGGCTTTTCTCCTCCGTCTCCTGTCTTTTCTGTCTGTTTCTTCCTCGTCTTTCTGCCTGCCTTTCCTCTTCTCTCACTCTCTTGTTCTTTGCCTCTCTGTGTCTCCTCTTTGACACGAGCGCTGCACAGTCTTGATTTCTACACGTTTCATCCTTTACATTAGGCAGCTGCTGCATATTTTGTCAGAGCTGTTGCTGTGAAGTACGTTTGTCATATTGGAAAAGTAATGTTTGAAGCCGGGCTCTTTTGAAGTGGCTGATGTGGGGCTGTTTTAACTGGAAGGCAAAGGGACGGCAGTAGCCCGTAATGGGGGTTTATTCAAATGACTGACCTCTAGATGACAGACCCAACCAACTGCGCTATGAATAAACAGCAGCTTGATGTGGTGCTTTACGCTGCGCTTTGTTCAGGTGTTGATATCATGTTCCTATCATACTGCCTGCTAAATGACTGAAGGTCACTGGTGTCTGTGGGATGGCGCTGAGATCCATTTAGCTAAGAGCTCAACACTGAAAAGACTGTGAGTGAGTGCAGAGAGCCAGTCGCCCTGGTGAAGTGTGTGTGTGTGTGTGTGTGTGTGTGTGTGTGTGTGTGTGTGTGTGTGTCAATCGTGATGATTACCAATGAGTCCTCGAATCCATATGAAAATATATTAAAAGGGAAAGGTTTTGCTTTTTTAAAATACGGGCAGACATTTGGGTACCACTTTACAATAAGACTACCCCTTATAAGGGATTCATAAAGGGTCTATAATTAGGTTATTAATTAGGTTGTAAAGACTTTATTAATCATTAAGAACCATTTATAAACCAGTTCTAATATACATCAACAGGCTCACTATTTAGCAAGATGACTAAGCCTTATATTGGCTACTTATCGAGAATCAANTAGTAACTCATAAATAAATGGTCATAAAGAGATGCCAAGAAACATCAAGATGGAAGGGGGGACAACAGATACCAAGGATGCTGGCTGATGAAGAAGACAAAGTAAGTTAGGTAGCCAATATAAGACTTAGTCATCTTGCCAAATAGTGAGCCAACATGTATCTGTACTGCTAAGCCTTATATTGGCTACTTAGCTTACGTCTTCTTCATCAGCCAGCATCCTTGGTATCTGTTGCTCACTGAGTTGATTCCCTCCCCCCATCCATCTTGATGTTTCTTGGCATCTCTTATGACCATGTATGAATGAGTTACTAACATTTATAACTGCCAAAAGGGAGCCTTGTAAAGTGTGAAACACATTCCCATTTATTAATGAGTTACTACCATTTATAATAAGGCTTAGCAGCACAAATAAATGTGGGCTCACTATTTGGCAAGCAACCGGTCACATTCACCCTGTTTATCTCGTATTATGAAAGCTTATTAATGATTTATAAAGTGTTCATAACATAATTAATAAATGCATTACAAACTATTCGTAAAGCCTTTATAAGGGTAGTCTTATTGTAAAGTGCTACCCACATTTATAATGAACCCTAAGGAGGTAAACCCTTTCTGACCAATAACATCTTGTCTGCTATATTGTTCTAGCCCGACATTCAGACAGGGAAGCAACATGTTACAACTGGGACATTCAGTACATTCTTGTCTTTTATTTTTATTTATTTTTGCAAATGTCCTGTTTATTGCACAGGTGACAGTATATAGAAATGTGTGTACAAAAAAAGGTATGGTGGATTGGATTATGCTCTATCACCACCATCCTATTTATCTGAAGATTACTTTTGTTGAGTTGTGTTGCATTATTTCGCCAAGATTAGGGTAAATTACTGCACAGTCTGTAATATAAGGCTACGTTTGTTTGTTGAAAAAAGATATTCAAACAATTTTACTTTTGTTTATCGCTTAATTACTGAAAAAGCCAGCACACCTGTGTTATAATTCTTACCTTTTCCCTAAGCAGCATGTTTTTTTGCATTATGGGAAAGTTAGCTAGCCCGCTTATAGATTAGATTAGATTCAACTTTATTGTCATTGCACAGAGTACAATGAAATGCAGTTTGCATCCAACCACAAAGTGCAAATAGAAGTAAAGTGAATTAGTCTTCATGCATTTACATAACAGAACAAATACAAGGTACAGGGTATAGGCATATGTAGTTAAATACACATGTTATAAATAGTAAATAAAGACATCGTAAATGAGTGAAAAGGACTGAAATGTCCCTGAGTGCGAGGCGCTGTGGGTACAGCTGGAATGTAAAAGCCTGTGTCAGTTCATACTGTAGACAGGGAGGGCCTTACTTTCTGCAATCCCACCTCTGAAATGGTCTGCTTTTGGGCTAACAAATCATTCACCAAGTCTGTGAGGATCCGCGGAGACTGTTCAAGTGCCATCCAACATTTGTGACTGTGAATGACTTGTCTTGTTCCACACTGCAGTCCATTCGGAGGCATATACACCTCCGGCTAGTGAGCTGAGAAGAAGAAAACAAACTGAATGGTTGTTTTGGAGACTCAACATTCAACATCAGTGCTTTTAACAACATACGTATAATTCAACTTCAAAGGATACAGAGACAGCTGTTCTGGCAGACAACGTAAGGTGGGGTTTGGATTGGTCAGTGTGCAGACCAACGCAGACGCTCAGTTGTTGTTTGAAGCTTGAAGTTACTTTATGTGTGGCGGTCTGCGGACGCCACACAGAAAGTAACTTCAAGCTCCAATAAACTCAGAATCTGTCCGACTGATTTAATGATCGACCAAAAAACCACGGAGTGGACTGGTAGCTGGTGCCAGTTCACCTCCTGCAGGCACTGCCGAGGTGCCCTTGAGCAAGGCACCGAACCCCTAACTGCTCTTCGCTCTAGCCCTCTTCAGGTGCATGTGTATTCTGAATAGTGTGTATAACTATGTGTGCACCTAGCTGTATACTGTGTGTATAAATACAAATTGAATATCCCCCTAGGGGTAGGTTCATCTTCTTCTTCTTACAAATGTTACATCTGTAAGAAAGGATGGGATGCTTCTTGTGTCCTCAAAGCTGCAATCTTTAGATGAATGGTAAACTCTCGAAAATCATGCGTCATATTTTAAAATCAATAATTCTGCCTTGACTTGATTAATTCAACACAGGTGTTTGAGGCAACATAAATTATATTTCATTTGTTATATCCAAAATAGTTGTTCACTGAATCCAAGATGTGTCTGATTACTGACACAACTTTGGCCTTTTTCAACACTTGACGATTTTAGTTGGTCAACTTAAATGACTGTGTTGACTTTGGTGCCACAAACTGCATTCTCACTATGTTAGTTTTCCAAATTCTCAGTTACAATTACTTTGACATGAAGAAAATGGGTCATTTTCCAATGCATTCATCATACTGTATGAGGAAAAGCTGCTGCCCGGGAAGAAGGGGAGAGGAGATTTCATAAGAGACAAGTAGAGTCTTGGCTTTCTGCTTTGATACGCCACCTTCAACTTCTGGGCCTGCCTCTGTTACTCTCCGAATTAATGTGTCTGCAGTTGGGTTACCTTGATGAAGGACTGAATTTGTAGGAAGAGAGCACCTGGTAGCATATGCTGCAGGGACTGAGAGCAAGGCAAGAGCCAGCAGCAGACAGTGTATATGTTTGGGAGCAAAACACACACACACACACACACACACACACACACACACACACACACACACACACACACACACACACACACACACACACACACACACACACACACCATGTTAATTACATTTTATTCACACAACTTCATTTCAAGCAAGTGGTTATATGTAGTTTAATAGCTGGTTAGTCGTATACTGTACGTTCACAACGCTGTCTTTGACAATACATATTATGGTGGTTTGATAATTAAAATGTAAGAAACTGTTGTTGATTAAGTTTATTTTAAATGTTTAATTAATAGAGTGTGTTTTGTTGGCAATATCTGAACATGAGTGCACTTCATAACACATCGGGCAGTCCGGCCTGTTGATGGAGTCCTCACGCGGAATCCATTAATGATATAAAAGAAAACAGTTACCTGCATTTCTGAATGACCCTTGACCCTGCACACATGTACGCAGTCACTTACATGTATATCTCAAATCGGAGCATGTTCCAGCCCTTTGCCTCACCAGCTTTTCACCAGGCAGAATTAAACCATTTTACATCTGATGATTTTGTTCAATGCCAATATTTAATATTTTGGGTAGCTTCAGAAAGTAATGTGTGCCCTTTATATAAGGAGACAGAAAATAAAGTTGTGGAGGACAGGGAGATAATGAGTGTGTAGTGTACTGAGCTTTGATGTAAAACTTCAGTTAACGCCTGTAAATACTATAAACACAAACCTTTCCTCACCTAAACTAAGAATAATGACTTTGTTACCTCACACAGCCTATCTATAAACTTTGCCCGGAACATTGACATTGAATGTTATCCGCACTGAAGAAACTGAAACGTTGACTTTAATTCAACCTAAGATTTTTTATTTAGACATCACATTATTGCTTTCTACTAACCTAATACAATTCAGTGAAATATCTTGAATTAAAGTGTTTCAGTATAGATAAATGAAAGGCACAGAGTAAAGTTAGAGATTTCCACACACAATTTAGCTTCAAAATGATAGTAACTGTGAAGAGCAAACTGTCGCTGCAGCTTCCTTCCAAAGCATCAGCACGGTATCGGCCTGGAATAGCCTCCATCATGCAGCCGGGCTCTCAGTCAGGATCAGGTGTCTGTGTGGAGGAGATGGAGCTCGGCTGGACCTTGAAGAGCGGCAGGTCCGCCCTGAATAGCACCTTGTGTTTCTGATCCTGAGAGGACTGCCCCAGCAGCTGCCCTCCTTCATGCCTGTTTGTCAGGATCTGTCGATAAGTCCCGCACTCGCTCCGCTTTAAAGGGGAGGGGAAAAGGAGGCTGACATAGGATGCTTCCTGCCCTTTAACACACCAGAGGCTTCGTTAAGGGAACCTGTGAAATCAGTTTAATAGGCTGACATCACCCTGGGCCTCCGTGACCCAGCCCTCCAGAGACTCTGCTCTGCTCTGCTCTCCTCTCCTCTCCTCTCCTCCTCTCTTCTGCTCTCCTCTCTTCTCCTCTCCTCTCCTCTGCTCTCCTCTCTTCTCCTCTCCTCTGCTCTCCTATCCTCTCCTCTGCTCTCCTCTCCTCTTCTCTCTTCTCCTCTCCTCTCCTCTGCTCTCCTCTCCTCTCTTCTCCTCTCCTCTCCTCTGCTCTCCTCTCCTATCTTCTCTTCTCCTCCTCTCCCCTCTCCTCCCCTCTCCTCTCCTCTCCTCTCCTCTCCTCTCCTCTCCTCTTCCTTTTCCCTCAATTTCTTCTCCCTCCTCTCCTCACCACCTCCTCTTTCTGTGCTTCCCTTTCTCTCTCGTTATCGATTGCCCTTATCGCTCCTCTGCTAACATCTCTTGTTTTTCCTTTTTGTTTCTTTTGAGTCCTTGTCCTTGTTTTGCTCTCCTTGTCTCACAACATCAACTTGTTCCCACTCTAATCTACTTCCATCTCCTCTCATCGTTTATTTTCTTGTTTCCTTCTACTTTGCTCTCACTATCTTCTCTTCTGTCACCTACATCTTTGCAAATCCAACTCTATTTTTCATCCAGCTGACCTTGATGAAAACAGCAGCACAGGCCGGTCTGAAGACAACCCTGAGTGTTTCTGAACCCACCTGACATTAGTGAATGAAATATGGCGTGGACCTCCTGCTGAAAGGGAGATCACTTATTTATTCTCTTTTCCTCTTTCTTCAGACGCTAACGCAGAGAATGTGACGTTAATTTGCATACCGGCTGTTTGAACCGCCAACCACAGGTCAGCCACTTTAATAGAGAGGTTCAAGCCTCTCTCAAAGGGATAGCAGCCCGACGCCTCCATTAATGTAGAGCAGGAATGTAGCCGTAAAACAGCACTTCCTCATGTAAGGCTTCCCTGGGAAGTGCCGGGACCCCGGTGTTGTATCCTCTGTCCTGCAACCAGAATGAAAAGACCTAACAACCACTATAATGTTTAAGCCTTCTTGTTGTCAAATGGTTTTATGTTGTTTCCGATTTTGGTTTCTTTCTGTAAACATGGAACAACTCGTGCCGTATCTGCAGGTCGAATCCAGGAGGATGAGACAGTTGAGGCTGCTTCAGTCTTCTATTCTCCGGCTTTTGCATGACTTTTTATGTGCTGTGAATATTTTGTCTTTTGGATATGGTATGAGGACTTTGTGTGTGTGAGTCAAAGTGTTATTGTGTTTCCTCTGCTGCATGTGTGTGTGCAGTATGGGTCCTGACACTGACTGGTTGGTTCTGGCTGCCCATGGCTGTAGGCAGGCCTTGGGGGGTGCAGGCCCTCTCCTGGTGGGGATAAAAGCAGGAGGCATCTGGCTCCAGCGGAGCTCCAGAAACTCAAAGTAGCCTAAGATCCCCCTCTCCTCGTTTAGCCAAACAAGCTGGACTAATCCCAACTATCAGGGGATGCTCTGTCAAAACAAGCAGCAGGGCCCTAAGGCAAGCCGATCCACTGAGCAGTGAAGGGCCGCGGTGAGAGGCAGAGAGGGAAGGAGGCCCCCCCATTAGCATAATGCCTCTCGGTAGCGAGCTGGTGTGCTGGCCTGACAGCCTGAACACAGGGCACAGCTTCTCACAGGGGGTTTGGGCTCAGAGAGGGGGCAGCAGGGGCAGAGGGGGCAGAGGGGGCAGCAGTGGAGATGTGGGAGCTTTCTGGCTTCAATCAGCGAGGGGCAAAACCCAGTCCAGTCTGTTGATGGCAGCTCCTCCTCGTCCTCTTCCTCTCTCTCTCTGATTTTGCCTCTTCTGGCTTATTTTTAGCAGCCTTCATCCTCCAAAAGCAGGTTGAGTCCTTTTCTCTCTGAATATGTAGGCCTATGCCCTGGGCTCGCCGCCGCTCACCCAATTCACCGTGTGCATCACTACCTCGCCAAGCTATTCTGGTGCTTCTGATCCTCTGTTGTGGCTACCTGATGGAAAGCAGATTAGAATTTGTGTCAGAAAAAAAAGAGCTTGACACACAATGCACTATAAATCTCATTGTGCACATATGAAATATTGATTTAGCACACTCATTATCCTGCATAGATCTCCCTCAATATTCAGATGACTCCCTTTCTCTTAGAATCCTTTGTAACATCACAAGCTTGAATGTAGTGAAACCACTCTGTCTCCTTTTGTCACCATCCGGTGTCATTTCATTCTGTATATGCAGAAAGGCTAAATGAAACAAATGAGTTAGCTGTATATGTTATTAGCCCTAATGGGAACATAATGGGGTTAGCTCAGGCCACGTAATAATGAATATCAATATCAGCAGCCTGGCCTTTTATTAAAGCCTTACATCATCTCTCAGACACTCAATTTGAGAGGGGACTGAGCGTCCATGGGGACGACATTTTTGGTTTGTGGTTCGGTTCTAAATATTAAATAAATAGCTTACTTTTTTGGGGGGATTCTAGAACATATTGTGATAACCTTTGATATGATCAGCTTCACACTTCATAGATTCAGTATGACTCCTGAATGGCTATTGGAGGCTACAGCTAAACTCCTAACTAAAAAGATCCTTTTAAAAATAAAAAACCCTGCCGTCTGCTTCAAGTCCAGCCAGTCCAGCTGGGACTGTACTTGGACTGGATCCAGTTGATTATCATTTCAGCCCACTGTCACTCATAAGGAGGCACATTTCTGGGCCCAATTATCTTTGAAAACCCAACCATGGAGGCTGGATGTGATCAATGAGGCCGATGCCAGCGTCGATGTGCTCGAGTCAGGCCTATTGATCAGTGGACGTGTATAGACAGACGTTGTGAGCTGTATAATGTCAGCAGGGCTGGAGGGGGAGTTGAGGTGGAGCAGAAGCTGCCTGGGAGAGGAGGGTGGAGGGGGGGGGGGGCGTGGTAGCAGCGCCGGGAGCCTCAGGTGTGCGGCGTCAGGAGGAAGAGGTGACAGTTTGCTGGGCCCCAGGGCCCCCGGGGACAGGATCAGGACCTGCCCTGACTCCCAGCTCCAGCTCAAAGCAGCAGGGTGACGGGCCGCCCCTGCAGCCCCTCCCACCGCCGCTACCGCAATTAAAAATCTGGCTCAGTTGCAGGCTGGAGCGCAATAAAACACAGGGCACAACAACCCTCTCACCTTACGCTCAGGGACTGGGACACACACAAGCTGGGACACTTCTGCCTCTCGATCCGTTCTCAGAGAGACAACCTTAGGGTGGGGGGAAGATCATTGTTTTGATAAATCATAAATATGATTGTGGGATTAGTTACATCATAAAACATTTGGGGGAATAGGCTTTACTAACGTGACGAGAGTTAGATAAGAACAATCGCATATGGATGGCAAATATGAAGATCTTAGGTTAGCTTAGTATATTCTGTTCAGCAGATCCACCAAAGCCTCTGAAGCTCACTCATCACGTTACATCAGACAACATGAGAAGATGTGATATTATTTGGTTAGTTCAGTGTTTGATTCTATTATCTTTACATTTTATTTTTTATTTGGTATACTTCAAATTTGTCAAATTATAATATTTGTTGTTCAAAATGACCACTGCTGAAAGTGACTAAGTACATTTGTAAAAAGATACAACATACAACATACATATCATTGCCTGGTACTTTATACTTCTGTAACACAAAATAAACTTTTGAGACTGAAAATACAAAACATAATCTACAAAACACGCAACTACACTGAAGAAAAATATAAATGCAACACTTTTGTTTTTGCTCCCATTTTTCATGAGATTAACTCAAAGATCTAAAACATTTTCTATATACACAAAATAACCATTTCTCTCAAACATTGTTCACAAATCTGAAAAAATCTGTGATAGTGAGCACTTCTCCTTTGCCGAGATAATCCATCCCACCTCACAGGTGTGGCATATCAAGATGCTGATTAGACAGCATGATTATTGCACAGGTGTGCCTTAGGCTGGCCACAATAAAAGGCCACTCTGAAACGTGCAGTTTTGCTTTATTGGGGGGGTCTGGGGGGGTCCGAAAACCCTAGGGTTAAACCCTAACCCTAACCCTAACATGTCACCCATTGAGCATGTTTGGGATGCTCTGGATCGGCGTATACGACAGCGTGTTCCAGTTTCTGCCAATATCCAGCAACTTCGCACAGCCATTGAAGAGGAGTGGACCAACATTCCACAGGCCACAATCNTATGGGCAGACGTATGTTATGGACGATGAACACAGGCCACTCGATTCACAACATTACCCTAACCCTAACCCTAATCCTAATCCTAACCCTAATCCTAACCCTCACACCAGATACTGACTGGTTTTCGGACCCCCCCAGACCCTGAGGCTGTGCGAAGTTGCTGGATATTGGCAGAAACTGGAACATGCTGTCGTATACGCCGATCCAGAGCATCCCAAACATGCTCAATGGGTGACATGTTAGGGTTAGGGTTAGGGTTAGGGTTTAACCTAGGGTTTTCGGACCCCCCCCAATAAAGCAAAACTGCACGTTTCAGAGTGGCCTTTTATTGTGGCCAGCCTAAGGCACACCTGTGCAATAATCATGCTGTCTAATCAGCATCTTGATATGCCACACCTGTGAGGTGGGATGGATTATCTCGGCAAAGGAGAAGTGCTCACTATCACAGATTTTTTCAGATTTGTGAACAATATTTGAGAGAAATGGTTATTTTTTGTATATAGAAAATGTTTTAGATCTTTTGAGTTCATCTCATGAAAAATGGGAGCAAAAACAAAAGTGTTGCGTTTATATTTTTGTTCAGTGTAATATAAATTGCGTGTTAAAGGTTTTATCTGAGCCCTTATGTCCAAAACACTTATCCAGGCAAAGTGCTCGGATGCTCAACTTAGTTCAAGGAGAAATACTGTGATCTTAAAATACTTCATTACAAGTACAGTTTAAATGTCCTATTCTTAGAAGTACAGAAGTATTATTAAGCAAAACTGTGAAAAGTAAGAGTATACTCTCAATAGTTCAACAGACCAGTGTTATTATGTATTTTAAAGTACAAGTACTGTATGTCAGAAGTCAAGTTAGGTAAACACCTGAGTAAATGCACTTTCTACTNATCTTATCCTATAATAATACATACACTGAACAAAAATATAAATGCAACACTTTTGTTTTTGCTCCCATTTTTCATGAGATGAACTCAAAGATCTAAAACATTTTCTGCATACTGTTTTAGATCTTTGAGTTCATCTCATGAAAAATGGGAGCAAAAACAAAAGTGTTGCATTTATATTTTTGTTCAGTGTATGTATTATTATAGGATAAGATAAGATTTAGGCTTTATTTGAATTCACACCGATCAATAGGTTAAAGTCAATACAACTACCCCCCCTTTACCAGCTTCAATGTTGAATTGATGAACACATTAAAGGTGGGGTAGGTAAGTTTGAGAAACCGGCTTGAGATACACTTTTTGTTATATTGCATGGAATGCTCTTAACATCCCGATAGCAATGAAAATCTTAAGTGCTACAAAAAATCCATAAATAAATGTCATCTGTGGAAGCCGTAGTACTGTAAAAAGCACGACCAATCATTTTAGCCGGCCCGGCTAAAATAACTGGATGGCCTACCTTCCTGTCAGCCTTCCATCTGTGCACAAACTTATCTCTTCTCCAAAATTACCTACCCCACCTTTAATGATCAATAATACAAATATAATTCAATAATATGCATCATTCCAATATACAGCAAATTCCATAATAACTACTTTACTTTTGGAACCATGGTTCTATTTTGATACTGATATTTTGGAACTCAGAACTCTTACTTGTGTTTCCACACTTGTTTTTGATGCTTTTTGATATCTGATGACTTATTTTGTCCCTGCAAAATAATGAAATCAGCTAAATCCCAGAAAAAGAGTTGTTTCAGGTGAGTGACAGTGTCAGACCTGCTTAGTCGTGGGAACATGGGCAAATTCAAATTTGCTAAGATGGCCCCCTGGATCTGGTTTGGTGCATACTCGTTTGGTTCAATTTGGAATACAAATAAGTTATGTGTGTAGCTTCTTACTGTGCGCTCACACTGATGGAACCATTAAATCTGTATCACATGTGAGTCGAACATTCAGATTTCTGCTGTAGAGACAGAGCCTCCACCACCTCCGCCCCAGCCTGAAGGAAATCTGTTTTCCATTCTGCCAGCAGGTCCCCGAAGCAGTGCCTCGTCTCAATAATGATGAACGATTATTGCCCTCAGATTGCTTTATGATATATGCACTCGTTAAAAGTAAAGGGCCGATCGTTCCACTAAAGTAACCTTTCTGTACATCATTCTGAGTGCATAACTAATAATGGCCTGTTTCATGTGACGGACTGGAAACAGAGACATCCGTTGAGGAATCAAACTCCATACATCTTAATATGGATACAGCAAGCAGCGCTGTGATGTAATGACCATACAACTGTTCAGCAGTGGCATAATGAGATCAATCGCCTCAATGAAACAGTCTCTTCTCTCGTTTAAGGAAAACAGAAGTAGTTTATCTCCTTCAGATAATAACGAGCAGATAAAAAAAAATACAACAAACACTTGACAATCTGACAGATTTCTATGTCTGCTTCCACAGGAATAAACTCTTATGTTTAATCTGCGTAGATATAGACTCCCAAACACTAGTTCAACAGGTAAAGCTTCATTCTGTGGCTAATAAAGGCTAAAGCCACAGCCGCTTTGTCCTCATATTATTTTACCTCTTAATTCTTATGAATATAGTGGATTGAACATTAATTTTAATGAGTGTAATGTATGCATTTTAGTTCATATTGATGTATGAGGTCATTGGAGAGGGAGAACGCCAAAGGCTAAAGTTGAGGGAAATACAGACAAGGAGGAGGTGAATACGAATTAGAGGTGCGTGTGTGTGCGTGTGTGTGTGTGTGTGTGTGTGTGTGTGTGTGTGTGTGTGTGTGTGTGTGTGTGTGTGTGTGTGTGTGTGTGTGTGTGTGTGTGTGTGTGTGTGTGTGTGTGTGTGTGTGTGTGTTGTGTGTGTTGTGTGTGTGTTGTGTGTGTGTTGTGTGTGTGTTGTGTGTGTGTTGTGTGTGTTGTGTGTGTGTTATGTGTGTGTGTTCTGTGTGTTGTGTGTGTTATGTGTGTGTGTTGTGTGTGTGTTGTGTGTGTGTGTGTGTGTGTGTGTGTGTGTGTGTGTGTTGTCTTTGTTGTGTGTCTTTAATCCCCAGGTCCCCAGGCTCCAGGGGAACAGCTGAAGCGGGGCAGCGGTGGCTTGTCGGCCCCGGGCCCCCGCTGCTCCTCTCCCTTTCACTGCTCCCCATATGGTCCTGCAGCGCTGGGTCCCCGGGGGCCTGTTAGCGCCACACCACCCAGGCCCGGGCCCTGCCACCAGGCCCCTTTTGCCTCCTGTCTCACCCTTGCAGCGGGGCCCGCTGTCACCCCTCAGTCCCCTCTTTCCTCTCCCTTTGTGGTAGCCC
>NW_011335294.1:3450-9596 GCF_000735185.1 Notothenia coriiceps | reverse complement strand
GCTAACGCCAGAGCATGTCACTTGGAGAGTTACATCAACACGGGCCGGCCGGCGCTATCTAACCATGACCACGGGATACACGGATGCCTCTTCTGAGAAAGGTGTCCCGCACGCGCCGCGCACGGCGAGCGGAAAGCGTGCTGCAAGGCTTGTCCCGGGCTCAATCCCAGCCTTCAGTGCAGCTCATTCCCGCTAAGTCGGTCATTTCGGTGGGCCTTAGTCTCACTTCCATGCCCGTGTAGCTCATTATCGGGTGAAGCTTGCTGTGCGGCGGCTGTCTGTTACATCCTGTCGGTAGTTTGAGAGTACTGCACCTCGCTTCTTCACCTTCCTCTTCTTCTTCAGCTCGCAGGGGTCCCAGGAGGGTCTGTGATTCTTGACGTTCCCGTCTGTGCAAAGAGCGCTGGTGTTAGCTTCACCGGTGAGCCCGCTGGTGCGTGGGTGTCCTCTTCAGCCCTACTCTCCGCCTGTCTCCGTTTCGCCTTATCTTCTCCGGCGGCCCGCAGCCACATCCGGGACTCTCCCCCCGTTTTGTCGTAAGTGCCGGAACACTGCTTTCCTCGACGCGCACATGAAGGTTTATCCTTTCTCCCTCCTACCACCCTGTCCGCCACGAACTGCGCGCGGTTGTACGCACGAGCCCAGCGTGTTGTAAAGTAACTATTGTAGATTAATACTATCTACGGCATAATTAAGTACAAATCTGAGGTACTACTACTTTCTTGTATATTCCATTGTTTTGTCTTTGTCTCCTGCCCCACTATAAATTAAGAGGCAAATAGTGCTACTCTCTTGGCATTTTGTTACTTTTGTAGATATGGATCAATGATTAAAACAACAAACATTAAATAAAACTGAGTTACAGCCGTTATTACTCACCATGTGTTATAATTAAAAATGCGTGTGCCACTTTAACAAGCTGATAATTAATCCTTGTGTGTGCTAAAAAACAAGAACACATTTATGAATTGTAATAACTGGGCAGTGCCTCCTGTGGCGTTCGTCTTTACGTTGTTGTCATCTTGTGATATATGTAATGCTGTGTAGTTATAGCTAGATGGAGCTAGTTTTATATTTGCAGATAATTCTTCGTTGTGTCGAGGATGCTTAAGTATAAAATTCCATGTACTGAGTAATCATACCTTTAAGTATTGAGTACGCAGATCTTGACAACTTGTTCTCACCTAAGCCGATATATATGTATTATGTGATGTGTGTTGTGTGTGATGGTGTGTGTGTGTTCTGTGTGGTCTGTGTGTTATGAGCACTGATAGTGTGGATATCAAGCTCTATAAATACTTAGTTAGTTAGTTATTTCAGCTTATTCTACTGTTGTGTAGTGGGTTGGCTGTGATTGTGTGTGTGTGTCCTGTGTGATGGTTGTCATGGTGGTGATGCTCGTTGTGATGTAGTGTTTACTGTATGTGTGTAGTGTGGCTGTTGTGTATGTGGTGTGTGTGTGTTGTGTGAGTGTGTATGTATGATGACTACATTTAGTTGATTTTGCTAATTATTAGCAAGGAGTAGAAAGTCTTATTTGCTTCAGAGTATGTTATGGGAGTAGAACTATATGAGTGGCAGCTTTCAACTAATCATAGGCAAATTTCAAGTGCCTCAAAATTATATTTCAGGACTCAAGTAAAATGTGTACTAGGTGCCTCTACCAGGATCTATCACTAAATCTTATTGATTGAAAAACAACGCTTTACTTTAAGGGCAGGGGTGTAACTTATATCCAACCGACGGTAATATCTTAGACATAACCTTTTTAATAAAGAAAGGAAGAGGCGACCCAAATTGTTAAACAATGCTTACGCGAATATAGGCAAAGAAGTCCATTGGGGGCCTGCTGCAGTGAGTCACCTCTTATAAAAGGTTTTCAAGTTATAATTTAGCTATATTTTAAATTGTTTCATGCTTTGGTTTCGTTTGTTAAAATTCTGTGACTGGGTGTCTTCATGGCTACATGCCTATTAAGTGTTTAGATGATGGTAAAATAGTAATTATGTTCTTGAGGTGCTCACCTTTGTAGAGTGAAATTGAAGTTGCAGTTAGTACGTGTAAGGAGTCATGGTGCTTTAATCTGATCATGGGGTTTTTTTCTTTCTTGACTAATTATTCTAGCCTGTAGTCTAAAAAACAAGAATCTTTGTGAACCACTGTGGTTTCCTGATTAATAAAAGACATGCTCCACTGGCCAGATACAGTTAGAAGGAATTTATTTTTTCATTTGACCACCTGGGCCTACTTAAAGGCTGTCCCTCTATTCTTTTATTGTCTGTATTGTGAAATCTTAGTTCGAATTGCCACTTATACTCTAATAGTTAATAACTTCCAAACTTTTAATACGGGTATTTATCTTAAAGTTTTGTCAGATTAAAAACATTATAGAGCTGCTGGGGGATTAGGGTATTCTAGTCCATGCAATCTAAAAAAGATCTCTAACTAGCGCCATCCACTAATTGCTAGTTTGAAAATGCTCCTAAGTTATTTTATTGCTTAAAAACAAAAACATTAATTCATAAGTGATATTTCCCTCACCATGTTCGTAACTCATTATTGAACGGTGGAAAACTGAATTCAAGGTTACTTATTACCTCTACATACGGCATTTTAAACAGTATATTTTTGTCAAAGGATATGACCATCCTTAATAGTCCTCACTGGCATGTGGGTTACGTGAGATCTACTGAGGTCATGCTGCCTGTCATTCATTTGCTGTAGTTTATCTCTATAATAAGTTACGTTTTTTTTATATGTCAGTTAATTATCATTTTGCATACCAGTAGGATATCTGCCATGTTATATGAAGTTAAATTAAGCGTAGCAGGAACGATGGATGTGTTATCTCCTATTTATAGCCAATTTATCTTTGTAGTTATTTATATCTACAATCCTTGTCTTTTCGTATTTTATGACTTTTGGCTTTTGTATTTACCGTGGTGATTTTTGGTTTTTATAAAAGCAATTTTTTATAAAAGTACATGCATGCTCCAATGTGGTGGTGGTGTGTGTGTGTGATTCGTGTGTGTGTGTCGTTGTTGACTGCTGTCTTTCAATCTCTCTCGCCTCCGCAAGCAGCGATGCTTAGAGATGTCGCAGGACTGCTGATCGAGCTGCAACATGCGAGGGAACGCGGCGTTGGCTTGTGTGCGTCCCCCCTTCGAGGCGCCCGCGCTGTCTCTCCTGTCTCTCAACTTTTCTAAATACTAGAAGTGTGTATCCCTTTTATGTAGCCTCTCAGTGGGGACATGTTTCTGTGTAAGGTAAAGTCATGCTTCAATCTTACTTAAAGAGTGTTATCGCAAAATGTACTGTAACGTCTAAAGGAGTAAGGGCTTCTATTTATGTGCAACTTATATTTCTGTGACATTTAGTATTATGTTGCATTCATGAGCTTTTCTGGTTGTAGTCAAACAAAGTTCTGGTTTGGCTTTTTTCGTAATCATCTCTGCAGACGTCTGTGCCTTTAGTCTTCTTCTGCTATTATCTCTCTCTCTGTGTTTTTAAGTGGTTTGTTTCTGACTACTTGTTTAGTCTCTTATTACCCAGGCTGTCGCCTGCCTCTAGCCAGGTTCGCTCTCGCTCGCTGTGATATAGCGCTCGTGTTATGCTAATAAACTTGCCTTGATTTCAGTACTCTTCTGTCTCTGTACTCTCCGCTCATTGCAGTGGGCTCCGGTTGCACCCTCTTGTAAGGTCTCGCTATTAGTTCTTCCCACTCCTGCTGTCTCCTCTCTCCTGTATAAACTAATATTCATAAAAAGAAAAGGCCTAATTAAATGGCCGCTTTGCACACCATTAGCTTTTTTTGGTAAACATGGGTATGAATCGTCAATATTGGAACTATTGCAAAGAAGACGTCTTTGCTTTTCTTTGTGTTACTGTATTTTTGATGTGGAGTCTTGGAGTGGGTGGTAGCCTCACTCGCACTGTCTAAAACGACTTTTCCATAATTAAACCCCTGCTTTTTGATTGTCTGGGTTATGTCTCGATATGAACTCAGATCTTTACTCCTTATTTTGTTGTCTTCTGTTAAGCACACTCCCTTCCTCACTTCCTCTACCTTTTAACTGATGTGTCTCTCCTCCCTGCCCTCATCTGTCTCTTATTTCTCCAGGCCGTGCCCTTCTCTGCTGTGCGGTGAAGTTAATATGAGAATGTATGGCTCCCATTAGATGTATGAATTATCTCCCTTTCTTTCCTGCAGGAAACTTTTTGGAGTAACTCTCTGTCCACCCGCAGCCAACACCATGTTTGAGAGAGTACATGAAGATAATGCGTCACGCCGGCCAGTGGCCCCGCATCACCCTGGGCCCCTGGTGATGCTGAGGCTCCCTGTCTCTTTAAGGAGTGATTTAGACTCTCCGGGCCCTCGGCAGACCTTGTTGCGAGAAAGTACCTCAGTTTATCTTCACCAACTGAGCCCCGAGCGTCTCTAAATCAGCTGTCACTACCTCTTGGGGATTACCAGGGGTTTATAAATGAACAGGGAGTGCTGTGTCACACAAGTTATCAAACAGATCATAAAACACCATCTTTGGAATTTCACTGTTTGGTTACACATGTTGGAGCTGCGTCGTATGCTAATGCTGCTGGTTCACTGGGAGGATGTCTGTGATCTAGTTTTTTGTAGTTTTTTTTGGAAAATCTGATCTAGATGAGCAACTTGATCTCCCCTGTCACCAACATGTATTTGATGCACCCTAAGTGAACTCATGTAGATGTGATGCTGTCTATACGTCATAAAAGTGGGAATCCACAAGTCTAAATATCAGTTTCTTCCCATTGATTTATGCTTTTTTGAGCATTTGAGTTTTCACATTAATGTTTATCTCACAAAAAAGTAATTTTTTCCTTAATTTCACTGGATCCACATATTGAGTCCTAGCGCCCTCTGTTGACGGCAGGCGGACAGTGTCCTTAACATTAGTTATCCTCTGAAATCTAGAAGAGTCAACAGAGCAGCAGTCCATGTTGTTGTGAGATGGAATTCATATGTAAATATAACTACCGTTACAACTTCATTCAGTTTAAGTTTTAATTCAGTTTTTTTTACATCTTATATATATTTATGTGGTTCAGGAACCTGTGACCCAATATTTCATTGCACAACTACACTGTAGTTGTGTGTCCATATGACAACAATACAACCTTTTAACTTTAAAATTATTCTTATTTTGTCAACTTAAAATACAAATAAACTGGTGCAAGAGAACTACATTGATTATTGGCAGAATTCAAATGAAAGATTATAAATAATGCAGTTTGTTATTATTTCTTTAAGAATATTTTAAATGAAAGGATATTAAAACACATGTGTCGGCGTTCAATACATTTCCCCCATGACCTCACGCTTCAGGGACTTCATGTTTCAGCCTTTCATCAAAATGTTTGTTTAAACTTCTGTGGGAAAATTCTGTAAAATGATTTGTTTGTTACAATCCATTTAAGTACTGAAATTATTATTACAAATGATTCTTTCTTTCTCGATTAGGTCAATACAAAAAGGTCTGGGTTTGAGATTGTAGTTTTTTCAACCTCACCAGCTCGTCCTCTGCGTTTGAAAGCAGGACGCATTCAGAAGGTTGAAGAAGATAGTAATTAAGGGTACATCTCATGGAGGGACGACATGTAATGTGTATGTGATATCTTTATCAACCGTTCATTTGCTTTATAGATCAGTCACAAGGCATTATAAGATCTTTGCATGTTTATTTTCCATAAGCTCAGCTTTTAGCAACCTGGCAACCCAAATGTTTCCTTATTCATTTCTTATAACTGATCTATAACGCATTTATAAAATATTGTATTAGTATTAACTCTTCTTTAACATGCCTTAGTGGAAATTGTACTATAACACCGTTTATTGGGGCTGATCTGTCATTGTATGTGCTGCCGGGTTAATTTGACGAGTCACCTCCTGACAAACACTGCCACCGTTTTTAAAAAAGGTTTTAGCTTGGGAAGTGTTTGGGGAAGCTCTTTTCCCGCTTTGAAACTCAATCTCTCAGGGTCCCCGTGTTGTGTCTCTGAGTGCAATATCCTCTGCTGCACTCACGCTGTCATCGCTGCCTCTCTCTTCCTCCCTCTGCCTCCCTCTCTCTGTGTCTCTGCTTCCATCCACCACACCCCTCCCCCCCCCC
>NW_011335294.1:0-3426 GCF_000735185.1 Notothenia coriiceps | reverse complement strand
GTGTGCCTTGGCAGTCTGCGCAGGGCTCCAGTGAAGCCTGCAGCTGGCCGAGGCCTCCCCTCCTCTGGGCTAAAGACTCGGCAGGGGGGCAGGGCTCTGGATCCAGCTTAAAGAAAAGCAGGCAGATCAAGGACAAGAAATACTGGGGAAGAAAAAAGTAATGTATGATCCTCTCTGTGAACAACCCCCACCCACCATCTCCACCTCCCCACCAACCTCACCCTCATCCCCTTTCTATATATCTCTCTTTCTGTCTCCCCCTGTCCAGTTTGGTTTACCGCTGCCCTTTGGGCTAACTGGTTTCAGATGCAGGACAAAGCACAAACACTATGTGACTTCTTCGTGTCAGGGACAGAGTCCAGCCTTTTTGCCTTAGCTAACGGTCTTATTATTCAATCACTAACACATTATGAGCAAAGTGACAGCCAAATAGCATTTTATATTGGTTAATAACCACTTATTAATGCCTCAGAGATCTTATAATCTGGGCAACTCCACAGGTAAACATGTTCATCGTCAGTAATAAAAGGCTCGTATAATAGTCAATATATTGTTGATAAATGGATATCAGTCCAGATGTGCTGCAGCTCTTCTTAAAGGTCAGAGCTCAGAGGTCAAATGCTCAATGGTAGAGCCAAAAGACAAAGCAAGTGTAGTCGTGAACCATCATCCTGGATGGTGTTGTTAGAGTATATTAATTATATTAAGTAAATTATTTACTGACAATGAATTGAGCCATTATTTACAACTCAACCCATTTATAGAGTGATCATTTCCTTACAGAAAGGCAGTAGCAATCTTTTTTAGAGTCACAAATCAAAACATGATATTATATCGGGAACATAGGGGCTACAGTTGTGAATATTCAGATGTCAGACATGAATCTATAGAAGAACACAATTCAATCCAAATGAACTGATAAATAACTTTACAGGATCACTCCAGTGTGTTTTCCAAGTTTTAGATGTTTAACTACTAATCGTGTACATGTGCAAAGCACTCTCAAATGCATGCTGTAGTTGTATATGTTATGATGCTTCTCACTCCTGTTCAAGGCAGCCATAGTTGTGAACATGAATGAGCAGTCGTCTGCTTAAAGCTGTTAAAATCCCATTGTTTGCCACTTGGGTACTGAGCTCCACAATCATTCACATGTTTGATATATTCTGGCCTTATGAAACGCTAGCAAACTGTTATCAACATGAATCATCCCCAACATTTGGAGTCATGTTTGTTTCTTCTTGTAAGAGTTAGTTAGACTCTCCCATTAGCTCTGTTTTAGTCTTCTCCAACTAAAAATATCTGACCCTTGTGCTCACAAATAATACATTAAAGAAAGACGGACTTGTATTGATCCCCGTAGGGAAATGCACGTGTCATAGCAGCAACAGAATAAGAGGCAAACACAGATAGTACACATGGAATAAACACGGACATAATCATATTTGTTTATCTTGTTATTAAAAAGAAAGAAAGAATAAACATGTATTAACAGTACAGTATGTATAGAAATAAATCAAATCTGATCTGGTGAATGTACATACAGCTCTGAACAAATGAAGAGACCCCTGCAGCATGATCGGTTTCTCTGCTTTTACTATTTATGTGTTTGAGTAAAATGTAAAACAAATTATTGTATTCTATAAGCTACTGACAACATTTCTCTGTGTTGGACTTCAACAACCACTGGAATTGAATGGCTTCCACATGTAGAGATTGAGATTTAAGAGTGGTCACTTCATTATTTCCATAGCTGTATTTACAGATATGTGAGCACCGTTCATATATTTATATTAAATGTGCAGGTGCCAGAGCGGGTCTATATTATGATCACCAGATAGCTGCATACTTAATCTGCTGTTTGACTGGAAGGTACACTATCATGCAGTGGGTTTATTAAACAATTTTTTAAAACAAAAATAAATGTCATGTTGCAGAGTTTAGAAGTGAGGTAATGTTGCTGGTGGTATTTCTCGGTGGGTTCATTACTATTATTATTAATTGTTGAAACTTGAAGTTATATTTCCATCCAGCTGTCATTAACATTATATATATATATATATATATAATATATCAAATCAGACCCTCCCCAATACCTGCTTATTTACACACACATTATGTGGTAGTCAGAATCTTTGTTAAAAAAACTAAAAGGATTTGATTCACCTTTATGTCCATCCAAAGAATCAAGCAGGTTATGTGCTGTGTGTGTGTGTGTGTGTGTGTGTGTGTGTGTGTGTGTGTGTGTGTGTGTGTGTGTGTGTGTGTGTGCTTGCGTGCGTGCGTGCGTGCGTGCGTGTGTGTGTGTGTTGGCTTTACTACCATGCTAGTCATGTGTCCTCCATCAACTATTAAAGTTGCCTCCGGTGTTTCATCAGGTGTACAGCCTCATGTGTTAGTGCCTGCACAAGCAGATTAATAATTCCATTATCCGTTCACTCTTCATGTTCCATTCATTTGCTTTTTCTCACTTTCTCTCCTCTGTTCATCTTTGCGGCTGCATTCTCTCCTGCCTGCCTCTCTTTCTCTCCGTTCCATTTGCAAGGTGTGATATTGCTTTAATTGAGCAGAAACATGTGGAGAGATCAGACATATCTCGGGGGATTAGAGGAAAAGCAGGGAGTTTGTGCGACTGGCAGCCTGCGTTTGGAGCACGGGGTCTGCTGGGAATGAATGTAGTTAGTGTGACCCCTGACCCTGCGAGCTGTTTACGTGGAAGCCGGCCAAGAGGGGTCCAACAGAACGCTTTTGTTAATCTCATTCAGGGCTCCCTGTGAACTGTGGGCAGGGGGAAAGCTGGCAGCTCAGACCTGTGGAATGCAGAGCTCTTTATTCCCATGCTTTGGAAACAGAGGTAGGCCCTGGAACTAGCAAGGCTCCTTTAGCAGGACCTCCTCTACTCAGCTCAATCGACACTGACAGTTTCCTGGCTTAGGCTTGCCAACTGGCAGGGCAGCGGTGCAGGGGGGACAAATGCGCCCCACCATGGCTTCAAAGGCCACAGGCAGCAGGACAGAACTTCTATCAGGCCGCTACAGTAGTGGCCCACTGTTTGGAGATCCACTTAAACTCACTGTAGTTTCACAGAGAACCCAGACGCATCAGCTTTGTATGCATAAATACAGCAAAACTGCCATACACAGTACAAGATCACTGACTTACTGTATCTATCTATCTGTCTTATATATTGAGTATTTTATGGAGAAGTAGTGAGAGGGAAACCTCTGGTGCTCTTGTTTCTCATTGGAACCATTTCCTTTAAAGGTCACCTATTATAAAAAATCCTCTTCTTCATGTATTTTATATACAGTAAATATGTGTCCCCTCTGTGTTAAGAGACTCTCTTTTTGTCCTGATCCATTTATATAAAAACCTGTCTGAAGTCACAATTACACATCAACCATTAGCCAATAACCAACCAAGGTA
>NW_011335293.1:0-2086 GCF_000735185.1 Notothenia coriiceps | reverse complement strand
CCAGATTTGCGTCCGATATGACGTAATATCTGAAATGTGGACCCACGGCCCTATCAGAAACGTTGCTATGAGAAACAATGCCCGTCTGTTTTGGACGTAATATGGTCGGTGTTTACATTAGCATCGCTAACACTCAGAGCTAACCTGTACTGGAGAGCATGTGTGTGAAGAAGCAGGAAGTAAAAAGGAACTCACCTTGTGGTATAACCGGCAAGAGAGAAAGCCTTTGAGCTCCATACTGTTTCAGAGAGAATCCTTGATAATCCATGATATGGCGTTTCATCACGGCAGTATTTAGTTAGACAGTAGCTGCCGGGTCCCGCGTGAACTCAGACCCCTACTTTTTATTAAAGCTTTATACCCAAATCAGCACTTTTGAAACAGGAAGTGAAATAGAGGGATATGAGGCATGGCTAGAATGGGTGATCTGTTTGGTATTTTGAGCAAAACACTTCATAGACATGTTTTTTATATATGTTTATATATCTGAGACCTATGCTATTGCCTAAAGATAGCATGATAGGTGACCTTTAAGTTAAAAAAAATGCTCATAATTCAGTACATTGTATTTATCTATGTTGTATGTTAATATGTTTTGTGTTGCATTTTGTTATTGTACTTATTAAAATATTGTTAAGAACAATGCAGTAAAAATAAAGTTTCTTATTAGTTTTATTAATAGAAATATAATTAGCTACTGTTAGCATTACAAATACTGTTTTAAAAGTTCATTCTTGACTTTTAATTAAGTTGACAAATGGATCTCACTATAATATTTATTTTGTACATTTTCTACAGTTCTCATTAAAATCACATTCATCAACAGCTGGGGTTTGTTTATTTTACTTATATTACATTTTGACCACATGAATACTTTGAAGACTCCTTGTCCATGTCACGGCAGTTATTTGTATAAAGCTTATTATACAAATGTTATTGTAAGCACCTGCACAACTACATGGACCTTAAGGTGAAATAATTATGTTTCTTTTTATAATTTATACAGATTGTTTCAGAATGTGATAATTAATACATATTTGTTATGGTTTAAAATCAAGCTTACAAACAGCAATGAATTATTCTGGTGGTTTGGGTTCAGACTGATGTGTCTGTATAGATGATTTACCAGGATGATAAATATTGAAATGAATATTCTGTAACAGGTAATGTCAGCGGGAACAGGCCGGCCCTCTGAGGAAATGCTGCCCGTTTGTTCTCCGATGGTTGAACACATTCAGACTAAAAGCCCAGAATGCTTCAGATGTCTGGACTCAATATGTTCAGTGAGAGCATGTCCTGGCCCTGGATCAGCTCCTATCTGCCATATGCTGCTCAACACATGTCAGGGGGGGGGATCTGTCACCCCCCCAATGCCCGAGGGAACGCACCCAGCAGGGAGGCTGACAACCAGGGAAAGCATCATCAGAGAGGGGGTGTTACAATGTGCATCAGAAATGGAATAGCCTTACTCAAGAAAATACATTTATCAGGACTAAGACCACCTGACTCAGGAACAGTTTCACCCCACAGGCCTTCAGACTGTTAAACACCTGAACTTTTGGACTTCCATAACATTCATCCGTCTGCAACTTACAAATGATGTATCTAATATATCATATTCCAATGACTTGAATAGACTCTCCTTGCACTATTTCTATTTTATTTGTATTTACTTGCACTGTTTTAACTGTTGTATTGAAAAAATGACCTACAGTCAGAGGCGCGGGATGGTATTTTGAGTGGGGGGGACACACAGTGCATAACAATGGACTCCAGTGCACGCTATTACGGGCTCTATAGAGCACACACAAAAGTGCACACACACACACAATATGATTTGTTGTGAAAGTGTTGTCCTTTTGTTACCACACACACACACACACACACACACACACACACACACACACACACACACACACACACACACACACACACACACACACACACACACACACACACACACACACACACACACACACACACACACACACACACACACACACACACACACACATTATATAGTTTAAAATTATCATTTGAATAATAATATAGGGCCGTCCCTCCCTACAGGCCGATCATGCAGACT
>NW_011335292.1:3871-11520 GCF_000735185.1 Notothenia coriiceps | reverse complement strand
TACCGAACCGAACCGTGACCTAAAAACTGAGGTACGTACCGAACCGAACCGAACCTAAAAACCGAGGTACGTACCGAACCGAAATGTTTGTGAACCGTTACACCCCTAATCTGTATTTATCGTCTATATGCCTGAACCCCGCACCTTAAATGCTCTAAATCCGCACCTTATCAAAATACACTTATTCATATTTACACACATTGATCTGATATGTGACTTTATTGAAGCCTCGTGCACTCTCTTTGCACTCGCTGGTTGGATGCATTTGATTATCCTCTGTGCAATGCCAATAAAGTTGTATCTAATCTAATATGTTTGTTGTTGTGTGTGTTCAGGCACCTGAGTGTGGAGGGAGGACGACTGAGTCTGCAGGCAGGACGGATGGCAAACATGGAGTCTTCTGAGGGAAGTTCAGGATGAGTGAACTCAGACGTGTTCCCATCCTGACAGACATGAGGAACACACGATAAACCACACATGGAAACGGTAAAATGGCACCATGAATGAATGAATCTAAATCCTGACTTACTTTTCGGAGCACAAAGTTATTCTCCCCTTGATTATCAGTCATGTGACCGAGTTCGCTCACATCCGTGTTGTGCGTTGTTTCCTGATCTATCGATGAATCTATGACGGTGACGTCCGTGAAGATGTCCCTCTGAGCTATACGTCATCAAATAAAGCAGATTACAAAAAAAAAAGATGGTAAAACAGAGGACAACACCAATGATAAAGAAAAACCAAATTAGATTTTAAGTTCCAACCATCTCCTCCATCCGCGCGCATCACCTCGTCCTCCTGATGCACACCTGAGGGTTTCATCTGGAAAATAGTCTTGGCAAAGAGCTGCAAAAGTAAAACTAGATCAGATGGCAGTCATTTAACTTCAAAGGAAATGTTTACTATTTCTTGTTCGATTGGGCCTCTTTAAGTCCTGAGCCTGTTTTTCAGGTCTCCGGCTCGAAAATGACATTCCCAGAACAAATGACCATAACTTCACTTCTAAAAAGGGGTACATTAATAATCTTTTTTCTCAAAGCAAGGTTACACCTGTGAGTTGGATGTAGAAGAGTCAGAATCAATATAGATGTTTTTATTCCCTCCTCAAGTCCCTTCTGAAGTCCCTCCTCTAGTCCCTCCTTAAGTCCCTTCTCTAGTCCCTACTTAAGTCCCTACGCAATTCCCTTCTCAAGTCCCTCCTTAAGTCCCTTCTCTAGTCCCTACTTAAGTCCCTTCTCTAGTCCCTACTTAAGTCCCTTCTCAAGTCCCTCCTCAAGTCCCTTCTCTAATCCCTTCTCAAGTCCCTCCTCAAGTCCCTCCTCAAGTCCCTTCTCAAGTCCATTTCCAAGTCCCTTCTCTAGTCCCTTCTCAAATCCCTTCTCAAGTCCCTACTTAAGTCCCTACGCAATTCCCTTCTCAAGTCCCTCCTCAAGTCCCTCCTCTAGTCCCTCCTTAAGTCCCTTCTCTAGTCCCTTCTCCAGTCCCTACTTAAGTCCCTACTCAAGTCCCTTCTCAAGTCCCTCCTCAAGTACCTTCTCAAATCCCTTCTCATTTCCCTCCTCAAGTCCCTTCTCCAGTCCATTTCCAAGTCCCTTCTCTAGTCCCTTCTCAAGTCCCCTCTCAAGTCCCTCCTCAAGTACCTTCTCTAATCCCTTCTCATTTCCCTTCTCTAGTCCCAACACCATGTCCTGTCTCGTTGGGGGTCCCGCCGACTACTGTTCTGCTGGAGGTCCTGCCAACCCCTTGTCTTGTCCCTTTGGGGGTCCCACCAGCTACTGTCCTGCCGGGGGTCCAGCTAGCCCCATGTCCTGTCTCGTTGGGGGTCCCGCCGACAACTGTTCTGCCGGGGGTCCTGCCAACTTTTTGTTTGGAGTCTGCTTTCCACTTTCAATTGGGCATTTATTTGAGAGATATTACATATTTAGCTCCATTATAAACAGCTGAAGTAAGAAAGGAAAGGGAAAGAGAGGCAGGTACATGGGGCCCATTCTTGATTCTCTCATCTTTTCTTTGTTTAGTGCGTTTCATGGGGACTGTGTCAGCGGTGTTAGCATCAACTGGCTTGCACTTTAAAGTTTTTATTTACGTGGACAATGAGGTTCATCATTTTAAGAAAACAGGCATGAACAATTTGGTTTGAGAAAACTTCCTGAATCTGATGCAGACTTTTTAGTTTAAGAAAACAATTATTAAGGCACATAGATACTGTTATTTTGTATTTTGTATTTATTGATTGTTGTGCTTTTATTTATGTCTTGATGTGTGCATATGTATAAATGTGTCTATGGATTGTGTATATATAGGATATACACATTTTTATATATATTTGTATTTTGTATTAGGGATTGTGGGAAACGGTATTTCGATCTCTCTGTCTGTACACACAAGCTGAAAGATTGACAATAAAATTGACTTTGAGATATTGGTGAGACAAAAGACCAACAGTGCAGGTGTTTGTTCATCTTTACCTTCTTTATCTGTGGCGCTGCTACAGTTGAACACAGCTGAGCAAGCAGTTTGTCCGCCCTGCCGCTCTCCTTCCACTCCATGAGCTGCACGGTCGGGGGGGCCATGTCCAGAGAAGCGATCAGATCTGAGCAGTTTGAGATCTGCTCTCTGATCGCCTCGTTGCTCAGCTCTTTGCTCTGATCCACCACCAGCCTGCGTTGCCTCTTCCCCCTCCTCTTCTCAGAGTTTGCTGAAAACAGACAGTAGAGCAGTGACCATCAACTGGTGGCCCGCCAGACATTCTCATCCGGCCCGCACGACGGGGGTGACTGTGGCTTTAGTGCGTTCGCCCCCCACACATTATTTTTTTTACAACGTCTCGTGAGTAATGTGCAGTACCGGAGTCCAACAGAGAGGCAGAAACTGCGGGACAGTAGACTGCCTTCCCTGCCCTGAAGAAGAAGAAGTGTTCCTTCGCTGTGAAGAGTCTGCTTTGTGTGCAGACTCACTGACTGCACTGATTTGATTGGCTGAGTAGCGTCACCTCTTTAAAACATTAAACAATAACTTTTTCAAACCTTTTTATCTTTATGTTTTAAACATATTGTATACAACTCCCCCACTACTTGGACTATTCCTTGCACCCCTCTAGAATAAGCCCGAATGGTCTCAACCATATTGCATCAGTGACGTGCACTTGTTATAGCAAGATTGCAAGGTCGATTGGACAATTGAGTGTTGTTCAGTTCGTGTGTTGTGGAACATGCGTGTGCGTGCATGAAAATATACCACACACGTTTTGTCGAGGGAACCATCAGCTTACTTTAGGGTAAATACGTCCTCCCTGCACCTCTCTATAAACGCTGAATTAAACCTCTCAAAATGAAAACAAAAGACAGATATTACTAAGTGTTTGTGGGTTTTTTGTCGTTGTGGGTAAAGGGGCTTAATGGCAGGTGGTTTCAGGTGTGTGTGCATAAAATATGTGAGGTGCAGGAACACAGTTTGAGAGGTGTGTGATTGTTCCTACGAGTGACTGGCACAGGGTCCAGTGCGAAGCCGCACTCCTCGTTGGCCAGCAGCGTGGTCTCGTCTTGAGTCGGGATCACCACCTCTGTCCAATCAGCGTCTAGAAAACATACAGTTTGTTTTTTAGTTTGAAAACAACTCAAACACCACTGATGCAGCAGCTGTATCTTTGAACAAAACCCCGCTGATAAATGCAGTAGTTATAATATCGAAGCATAGCACTACACAAATTAAAAAGCACGACACAATACATAGCACAAATAATTATTGAACTATTCAGTACGTGTTCCCACACCTTCTTAAACATTAGCTTTCAGGTCCAATTCCTTCAAAATGATGGATCAAATCGTTTTTGGGATGTATAAACTGTCTAATTGAAATTGAAATAGTAGAATAAATAAATAAATAAAATAAATAAATAAGATGTTATTTGAACAAAGGCTCAAGCTTATTTGCTGTAACAACAATTAAATATAAAAAATTAGACCTAGCGTTAATGAAGCACTTCACAACATATCAATTCAAGCCCTTTGAATAAGCCATGTTGACTTTCAAGACCTTCATTTGATAGATTTCCCCAAACTTCTTAGGACGTCAAGGCCCATGACGTTAACATGAACGTTATCAGAAGACCAACATATTTATCGTGACGATGCATCACCTTGTTGATCCTCGAGTGTTGAGATGTGTGTATTTTCATGCCGAGGATCTTCTGGGATGAGGTTAGACTCAGAGATTTCACAGTTTGTCAGGAAGTCTTCAGAATCATAAAAGAAAGAGAAAGGATGATCTTCAATTGGACAGCAAAGGAAAAATCACAGTTAACATAAAGTCAGATTTAGGTTTAGGATTATAACGCAATCTGTAGCAGCAGCTTGCTCCAAAGCTTCATGACTCGGTGCAGAGAGTATTTGTATTTGTATGAGATAATGAGAACTGTGTTTCAGATGCTGTTGGGAAAATACTGAACGTCCTCTTCCAATATGAGAGTAACATGATAACAAAGGTATCCCAACTGTAGCTGTGTACATGACAGGATGTCTGATTACCCAGAACAGGGTTCCTGCAGGTTTCACCAGCTCAAATGTAAGACTTTTTAAAACCTTTTTAAGACCACTTTGAATAGAATTTAAGAGAAGAAAGTATGAAGGAAAATTGCTATGAAAGAAGAAATACGTCCCATAATTACTTACAAAGTAATGTATTCACGTTCAACATAAGAAAGATGGCTGAACATAACAGAACACAGAACTGTGTTAGCGTGTGAGACAAAAAGTGTGTGTTGTGTTGTTTGCAAAAGGTGCAGCGGGCTTCCAACACGTTCCCCTCCACTGGTTTCAACCAAGCACTAAATTCAATGTTTTCCAACCAAATACGGCTGAACTGACACTTCCCCATATTTATTTGTAAGTAGATTCGAAGATACCTGAGTTTCTGACTGCCGCTAGCTGAAGCTTGGTTGGTTGGTTGGTTGCTAGGTTACGAGCTGGGTGTTCTCCGATAAGGCTGTCAGAGGCTGGATCTTCAAAAGACGTGAAAGGCTGCTTCACAGACACTAACTTTCACGCAACTGTGAAATTACCATCGTGACTTCAAATACATCAGTTTATTGCTCCTGAAAAAACCACTGGGGTAAAGATGCCTTCAAATGAGTGAAGAGCACATTTCATGACATAATAGCTGACCGTTACATTCGACCAGATTAACTGCAAATATATTTCATTTGATTTCCCTTCAATGCCTCCTAATCCATGACATACTCAGGCTCCTAACAAGAACAGACCGTGGGGAAATCCTTTTAACCGTGCTCGGACATAATTGGTCTTCAAAGGCTGACCTTGGAGTAATAAGTCCCTGAGTTTGGAAAAGGGATCTGGTGAGTTGGGTTTACTCAAGTCCTTTATTTTAAGGTTTTTCATGTGTCAACTTATGAGAGTGTATTAGTGCCATTGAAGATAAAAAAGAAATAAAAACGGAGCTCGGGGAAAGGGCGACTACTTGGAAGAAAACCTCAGATTAACATCATTCAATGTAGCAAAACAACTACAAAGCAAATTAACAAGAAAATTGAATTTTCTTTGTCAAGGAATCACTTCACTTAATTTGCTAAATGAATCAAAATCATTGAAGCATAAACAGAGCGTCGTTTGTTACACTTAATGGAAATAATATCCTGCTTTAGATTTGGTATTTCAACATTTTTTTTTTTTGCTGTTCTATATCCATATTGGGATGTTTTTAAAAAAAATGTAATTGTTCATTTCCACTCTTTTAATGCCTCGTCTTTAATCCTATCGCAACGCAAACATTTCCCAACTTGGGATCAATTGGGAAATGCATCTTATCTTATGAACACGTTTTTACTCATACATTTTAAACTTGAAAATCTCAGAATAAATTGAGTTTATTTCTCGTAAAGTCAGATTTTCTTTTAAGGTAACTTAATTTTTCACTTTGACCTTTTCACCTAATTTGCTGTTGTTCAGTCTTCTATAATTAGTGAAGTTTATATATATATTTATCTAATTCTGTAAAAAGTGCAGTCTTTTCTGACAGGGTATTTGCTGAATAAGTTAAACAGGGTATATGCAGGAATCCTGAAGTCAAATGTAAAACCTTTTAAGACCTTTTTTAAGACCCTTCCCATACATTTTAAGACCTCATCGCCACTTTGAGTTTTAACCGGTTACATTGGCGACACACTTTACATTTACTGTTGGGGAATAATTTGCCCTGCATGTCCTCCTCCTTCGCCCTTTGACGCAGATGCCCTAACCCCTATCTCCCTTAAGGAGGGGCTGCCCTAGCAAGTTGATGTTGTTACCAGTTTGTGACCGGCAGCTCTCGGTCAGAGATAGTTATTGTTGTGGGACACCTGGAACACATCCTTCTCGGGGTGTAGATGGCCATAAGCAACAACACATGTGATTCAGTGTCCTCAGCTGTTTAGTCTCTCTATTGAAGAATGTTGATTATTACACTCTGAACTAGTTCAAACCTGGAGCTACAGGAGGGGTCTTCAGGATTGATTGTGGCATCTCAACTGTGTGGTCAACTCGTGGACTGTGACATGTCTTGTGAATTCTCCGGCCGAAGCTCCAAATAAACCGTCAGTGTTTGCCATCAAAGCTCCAGCTCTCCTCGTGTCTGGAGTCCTGACTCCATCAGAGCTCCAGCTCTCCTCGTGTCTCTCTGAGTCCTGACTCCATCAAAGCTCCAGCTCTCCTCGTGTCTCTCTGAGTCCTGACTCCAATTGCTTCAGAAGTTTCTCCTACATTGACTATATACAGTATTGATTGTTCTTCCTCCTTATCTTCCAACCATTCGGACGCAGACTTGCATTTCCCCATAACGATGTTGTTTAACAACCGGCGTAAACGGACCTTCGCGCTATCAAGCAGTGAGCGTGAGATGTCCTGTTCAGATGACGTCAAATCCAACGGGATGCCATAAATAAAGTACACAGAATCACACTACACACCTACGCCATGATTACATTCAGGCAGACTGTAGAATACAACCTCTCTGGACCATTTAGATACTTATTGAAAACAAGATACAAAATGTAACACCTTGGGAAATGGCCTTAATTTTCGCCAAATGTATGTATCAACTTTTAATGCTTTTTAAGACCCGCTTTAAGACACCCTGTTAAAATAAAAATGGTCAAAAGGCCATTATCAACAGTAAAGGAATTCTGCTTTTTTTGTGTGCATGATGTTCTTTAGAGCATTTGCATATGGCAAAGATTCATCCTGACCGATTCACAATCATTACCCAGGAAGTCTCCTTCTCTGTCCTCGTCCCCAAAACCGTCTCCCTGTTGAGAGAAGCCCTGGAAGTCCAGCAGCCCAGCGCTGATGCTCTGGGACTCGTTCCCTACACATCAGAGCACACAAAGGCAGGAAAAGGTACATTTCAAGGTTATTCATTTTTGATATTGTCAACAAATCCCCCCCCAAAAAATCTACTCCCAGTCACTCATACAGTGGGGCAAAAAGGTATTTAGTCAGCAACCAATTGTGCAAGTTCTCCCACTTAAAAAGATGAGAGAGGCCTGTCATTGTCATCCTAGGTATACCTCAACTATGAGAGACAAAATGAGAATTTTTTTTCCAGAAAATCACATTTAATTTATTTGCAAATTATGGTGGAAAATAAGTATTTGGTCA
>NW_011335292.1:0-2816 GCF_000735185.1 Notothenia coriiceps | reverse complement strand
CAATGTTCCAAACTCACATTGGTTTCTCAAACAGCATCTCTGTAAACTACGTGTATTCACTGAATTTCACTCTCTGCCTTTAACGGCTCGTTGTAGCTCCAGTAGCTCCAGCCCCCACCCTCCCTGTGAGCACAGTGTGCTCTGATTGGTCGGGACGTTGTGAATCGCGCTGAGCTCCATGGAGGTGTGGTTTCCTTGTTTAGCGACAGCGAAACACAGCCAAACTCATCCTGAGCACACAAAGTCACAGCCGAGTAAAACAATAAGTGTGGCTTGATATTGAGTAAGACAAAGGTTGATAAACGCTGTGAGAATGGGTCTGCAGAGAGAATTTCGCCGCGATCCCAACTGTCTGTTATCAGCCTGCAGCCAGGGAGGAGAGATCAGCAGAGCTGCTTGCACTGAGTGTGTGTGTGAGGAAGTCAGTGGATTGGTCAATTTGGACCAATCAGCGGGGGCTTAACGTAACGGCTCCGCGGACGTAACGTAACAGCTCCAAGGATTGGCTCATTTGGTTCCGGGTACCGCATGACCGTATCGCGTCATAGCTCTGGGCTACTGGCCATTCCTACGTCACAATACCCAGGAAGTAATCAATGGACAGTGACGTATCTCCAACGAGGCGTTTTGGGGAGGTCTTCTCTGTGTTAGAGTTTTACTCGCTACAGGGTGTACTTTGAGGGTTTTGACTCTGCAGACCGTTTACATTCAGAAAAACCTTCATAACACACAAGGGGACGGGTGATAACCGGAAAAGCATGACATGGGACCTTTAAGTCATCCCCCTTAACCCTTAGATGCCCGAGAGACTGGACCCTACTCTACTTCCATAAGTGGGTACAAAAAGGACCCGTATTAGAATAATGTGTTTTTCTTCCAATTTTGTCATTTTGGTTTAGAAAAATCACTTTTATAATATTTAGTATTATATTTTGGTTCACACTAGAAATATTTTATATAAAATTTTTCACTATTTATAATTTTAGAGCTTTTTTTTTTTACATTTTGAACATATCGATGCAAAGATCTCCGCTATTCTGAGACCCTCACAGTATTCCAGTCCCTTTTCAAAACTCATCTCTTCCCCTCTTGTCTACTCACCAAAGCCCACCCCCCATCAATCCATGCCGGTTGATCAAGTTTGATAGTCCTATACCCCCCACCCTAACCTTCCCTTATATTGTAAAGCGATTTTGAGTCCTTGAAAAGCCCTATAAAAATATAATGTATTATTATTATTATTATTATTATTATTATGATTATACTGACAGGTATCAGATCTTGCTGTGTAAAATAATCTCCCTGAGAGATGTCACTTGTGATGTAGTCTGTGTGGTCTACAGTGAATGTAGTCCTGACAGGTGATAAGAATCAAAGGTTCCCAGAGGATCCCATAGGAAATGCATGCGGGTCATTTTTGGGTTAGGGTAGAAATGTGAATGGCATGATATCGAAAACATGTTTTTTGAGGAATAGCTGGAATATGAAACGATAAAAAAATGTAATTACAAAGATACTTCAAGAAAACCACCTCACCGGGTCCTAAAAGACCCACTTATGCATCTAAGGGTTAAGAGACAAATGGCTCATTTATGTGTTTTTAATAGTCTTTGGTCTACAGTAGAGCTCTCTGGCAGAGAAGAATAAAATATATCGAGCTTTCAATTTGGATAATACTTGTAATGATCAGCTTATCGTTGGTTTTGTTCTTTAAGAGGATTTGTTGACAATAAACAACAGATATAATCAGTACTCTCTCTGCTCGACACAACCAAGGCAAATCGTTCTTACCGAAATCTATCAAATTCAGAAAGCCACTTCCAATATCCTCTTTCAACGTGATGTCCTCTGAGCGAACCTGGTTCAGTGAGAAGTGGTTCACAACAGCGATGTCACTGTTGTCCCAATGTGAAGAGAGGATAGTGTTAACACAGACCGAACACTTCATCATTAGAAGGTGATCCAAATATTTAACAAAAGGGTTAGCCCTGTATCTATCATTCAAAACAAAAACATGTTATATTGTAACACTGTTGTCTCCGTCACCATCATTGATCCACTTCTTATAACATGACAGGCTATTCTGTGAGTAAATAAATCCGCTGTATATACACGTCAGGGAGAGGAAACAGTGGCACCTTGGATGTGGCAGCTGGGTATCAAAGTCGAGGAAATCTTCATTCAAGGTGATTGCCTTCAGCGTTGCCTCGAGACCCTCGTCGGGCAAATCTGTCTGACCTGGTGTGTGGAGAGAGAAACACAATATGTACTGCATTTAGGGTTGCAAAATTCCAGGAATTTTCAAAGATGGAAACTTTCCATGGGAATAAACTGGGAATTTTCTAAATTGAAGGTTGGCTCTTCAAAGGGAACTTAAATATAGTTGGGGAAAGTATATGTTAGCATAATCTTGACTAAAACAAACAGATGCCATTCAAGTACACTTGAATATCCATGCCATAGCACACGGCTTCCTGCATGGCTATTGAGACCACACCCCCTACAGGCACTGTGCATTCCTCCATCACATGCACACATGATTTCGAGAAGACTGGATCACACTTTCGAGCCCAAAGCACAAGACAAATGAAGCCACATCTTTTCATTAACATTTTGAATGGGACTTTGTGGGGATTTTTGGATGGGGGGTGCATTTTTGTTCATTTTTTAATGAGTGGGGTTGACTGTTTTCGTTCTTCAATAAAATAATTTAAACTTGTTCTGTTCTACTTAAAAAAAATAACAATCTGTTGAAATGTCATGTTTTTTGGTTAATTTTGCATCGAATATTTCTAAAATTCCCCAGCTTAACTTCC
>NW_011335291.1:0-3112 GCF_000735185.1 Notothenia coriiceps | reverse complement strand
TCAAAAAACTTTGAGTGGAGCCAGAAGTTGGAGTACCAAACACTGACTCCAGGTACTCATCTGAGCACCTCACTGAGAAAGTTATGTGCACCCCTGATAATAGGAGACCTTTAATGTGTGATGGTTTACACATGACCTCCCGTCACCACCGTTTTATGACTCGTGCAGTTTGTGTTAACCACAGATCTTTAAGGCTCACAACCAAAAACCCATCCAGAAGACCATTGACTTATACTTTATTGGATTTAATTGTATTAAATGCATGTAATTATTCAACCATCACAACCTTTATTCTGACTCGTGAATCCATTGAGATAGAACCTCTTTACGATACGCCAGTTAAACCCCAAACAGGAGATACTATAGACGACAAGAAACACATTAACTACCTCAATTATAAATAGAGAAGTTCAATTATTAAAGCAATTAAATAAACTAAAACTGGGACAACTGCAAGTGGAATGGGACAACATTAAAAATGTAAATCACCCTAAGGATACAAGTGATGTAACCTTTGGATGATTTTGCACATTATTCCATATTTAAACAGAATCTGCAGCTTCATGAATAAAATGTACAAATAACTTCCAGCTGTGTGCGTCACTCTTTAGTGTCCCCTGGTCTCCAGCTGTGTGCGTAACTCTTTAGTGTCCCCTGGTCTCCCAGCTGTGTGCGTCACTCTTTAGTGTCCCCTGGTCTCCAGCTGTGTGCGTAACTCTTTAGTGTCCCCTGGTCTCCCAGCTGTGTGCGTCACTCTTTAGTGTCCCCTGGTCTCCCAGCTGTGTGCGTCACTCTTTAGTGTCCCCTGGTCTCCCAGCTGTGTGCGTCACTCTTTAGTGTCCCCTGGTCTCCAGCTGTGTGCGTCACTCTTTAGTGTCCCCTGGTCTCCCAGCTGTGTGCATCACTCTTTAGTGTCCCCTGGTCTCCCAGCTGTGTGCGTCACTCTTTAGTGTCCCCTGGTCTCCCAGCTGTGTGCGTCACTCTTTAGTGTCCCCTGGTCTCCAGCTGTGTGCGTCACTCTTTAGTGTCCCCTGGTCTCCAGCTGTGTGCGTCACTCTTTAGTGTCCCCTGGTCTCCCAGCTGTGTGCGTCACTATTTAGTGTCCCCTGGTCTCCCAGCTGTGTGCGTCACTATTTAGTGTCCCCTGGTCTCCCAGCTGTGTGCGTCACTCTTTAGTGTCCCCTGGTCCCCGTTGTGTTTTGAGATTCTTAAAATCACAATATAATTGTTTTTTATTTGACAAAACTAATTTCAATGAACAGAATATTACTATAAACATATTTTGTTGCACATACTGTGTCGTTCTCCATCAATATTTCCATTAGCAATGTATTAACTGGACTTCAAAGTGTAATGTTGAGTTCAAGCAATATTCATCCGCAGTAAAAAAGTTAGATACAACCTCCGTCGCACCGTTTCCTGTCCATAAAACTCCAAACCTTCTCTTTGTCTGAACTCCCCTGCCTCTATAGTTCCTGTTCTCTGTGTTTTGACAGAGCATCAGTCTCCTCTGGTGTTCACGGGAAAGAGAGGAAGGGCCTGTGGAAAGAGAAATAAATGCACTCAGACAGTAAAGTATATCCAGACTGTCGGAACAGATTTATTTACCCGCCGCTCTCTCCGTCACCTTCACACACATTAGAGTGTCAAACCCCGTCCATTACGTGCCGGAGAGGTTAAAGGACGTTATGAATGCCTCTCCATTATGTAAGAGATGAATTATAGAATACCTCTACATATATAATATTACTGAAAATAGACGGGTTTTACTCAACAGCTTCATTTCTAACTATTCTAATGAGACCATATGAGCTGGATGTAAGTGTGCTTTATTTATAGAGAACATTGCAGACACAAAGGCAACTCAAAGGGATTCATATAAGTATTATTACTAAGGAAATGGGAGGGAAAAAATGAGCAGATTCTGCAAGAGCTGCAGAAGTATTTTAATATAATATTATTTAAATGGCCACAGGGAAATCTGCGGTAAACAGAGAAGTTCTGAGCCTCGATTTAAAAAAAGGAGGTTTATTCCAGATCTGCGGTGCATAGAAACTGAAAGCTGCTTCCACATGTCTGGTTATCTTTTCATCAAGTCAATGAAAGTAGGAAAATACCATGTGGCGTCCCGGCTCGTAGACGTAACATGGTGGAATTGGTAAATTAGAAGTTGTTTATTGAGTGAGCTCAATAAAACAAGCAGCCACAATGAAAAGGAAAGGGCCACAAAGGCACCGGTTTAAACAAGCAAACAAAAGGAACTAAGGAAGACTCTTTAAATAAGAGTTTAACAGTTTAGTACACAAGCTAAATAACTAACAAACAAATAAACAAAAGAAAACCTCACTTCTAAAGTGGGAAAAAGGAATTGGTCCAAAAAAAATAGGCTGTTACAAATCACAGCCTGGAGACAAGCTAACAACAGTTAACGTTGCACTTAGGATAAACAGATACAAGTCTAAGCACAAATATACAAACAGCTAAGTTAAGCACTGTTAACGGGGCTACCACAGAGTGTAGGGAGGGAGCACAGAGAGACGTTGACTAGCTGCGGTGCACACGGTCTTGTAGTTGCCTTGGGAAGGTGTGTGCGGAGATTGGAGAGTCGGGCCGGCATGCTCCAATCCAGATCTTCGGTCACGCCTACCGGGGGAGGGACAGGAAGCTGTCGTCCAATGGCGTCCGGGCAACGGCACAGCTCATATACATATATAACACACAGCTGCAGACACTTACAGAAAGGTTAATGGGCAGAGAGCGGCCGTAACATACCAACATTAATAATAAGATAATATTTCCCTTAAGTCACTCCATGTTTCTTTGCAGATGACACACTGCTATATACTTCCTATGTGACCCTCAGATTGATGAATAGCGCCCTGAAGGTGAGCACTTCAGCAAGAAGCATCCAAACACACTGCAAAATGTAAGATCTCGCCAAGTGTATTCGTCTCATTTCTAGTCAGATTATGTCGTTACACTTGTTATAGACTTAATGACCTAAGCCTTGTTTTTAGACGAGGCATCTGAAGCATCTTTTTAAGTCAAAGTCTCTTAAAAGCATCTTCTTTTAGAGGAACTTCTCCAGCTAACGTCAGCAAACAGAAAGCGT
>NW_011335290.1:0-1342 GCF_000735185.1 Notothenia coriiceps | reverse complement strand
TCAAATACACAGTGGGCCAAAATAAAAAAATGGGTACTAGTCGAGGGCCGGACTGGTTCAATGTTTATTGCAGAACTTATTGAAATGAACTTATTGCACATATTAAACCTGGAACTAACAAAGCTTAAAGTATTGCCTATAAAAACAACATTAAACATTAAATAATCAGTTGCATTCATTTCTTATGGCACTATCTGCAGCTTTTCCAGAGTCATTTCTTATGATCACATTTTTCCACAGGCCAACAACAGCTTCAAAAAAACTATTTCCCTCAAAGAGAAAACCAAACATGCCCTGTTGTCGTGAGAAAGAAAATAATGTGAGTAAATGAGCCAAAGGCATGTATTGGATCTAAATATATATTTTACTCAGCCTACTGGTATTCATTTGACCGGCAGAGGGAGCCAGAGTCCACACAAAGAAACTCAAATACCGACAAGTTTCCCTAATCAAGTGAAGTTATATTCAGTCTAAATCTAAACACATCATTACCACGTATTTCTTTACTTTGAATGTTATCCTTTCTACTTTTGAGCGGTAAATATTAGCATTTTTACTCCATTGCTTCTTTTACTCTAAAAGGATGTGAAGACTCCCACTGCCAAATGTAAAATAATGTGAATAACAGGCATTAAATGGCAACTTAAATGGCAACTTAAAACCAGATGAATCAAAAGGACAACAGAACAGTTGATGTCATTCTCTTTGGATAACCTTTAAGGATTCATATGATGTCCTTTGTGAAGAAATATTAGATATTATATGAAGAGTTTTATCTCGCAGCTAACCCTCATATTCTACTCCTCACTGCTGACTCCCTCATCTCCGTCTCTCTTTCTGTCTTTTAACTTTTTATGTTACATGTCCTGTCTTGCTGTAGTTGGAAACCCTGTTTAGCTGCCGGCTTTTTATAAACACTGATAAACAAAGAGGTAATCAGTGACAGATCAAGACACAAACGTTTGTTATTAAAAGGATTTAGAAGATGAAACTGCATGGCATCATTCATAGTGAAATAGAGAGTAAACACGCTTCCGAGACATGACGTACTGTTTTTAACGTTTAACATTCCTCTTAGATGACGGAAATACCAAATAATGCTGACACAACAACAGAGAGCTTACTGCAGGTGAACACAGCAACGCAGACGTCTGATTGGTCGGTTTGATTTGAAGTACAGTGGCTGGTTTAAAAAAAAGGACCAATGGGGAGTATGAGATGAGAGTAGGAGAATGTGTGTTTATCAAGAGCACACACACACACACACACACACACGCACGGACGCACACGCACACGCTCACACACACACACACAGACCCTGGGGTAGAGAATTACAGGTATT
>NW_011335289.1:0-1897 GCF_000735185.1 Notothenia coriiceps | reverse complement strand
GCTGTAGACAGTAGTAAAATCGTTGGGGGGTGCTAGTGGATTAATTTCAGTTTCAAAAATGTCTATGCAAACGTTATTATTAATAATAATTTTTGTTTTTTTAATTTTCCATTTTTATTTTGTAATCATCTCGCGATCCCCACTCGGGGTCTCGCGACCCCACCCCCACTTTGGGAACCCCTGCCTTATATAACCCTAATTTATTTTCCTAAAACGACTAAACGACCCATGTTATATATTTAGTAAAAACGTGTTGTTTCTGAGAAATGTGTACATTTTATTCAAGGAAATTTCGCTTACTTATTAAAGATGTATCAGGGTTATTGTAAAGAAATACACATTTATTTAAAAAAAAACACAGAACATGCAGAGGGGGCAAAAACTGCTAAATTAGTGAGAAAACTGTAAGAAATATTATGCTTTTACAGCTTCATATCAGAGAGGAGGAGAAACTAAAAACTTGAAGTCTGAACGAATCCTAACGAGGAGAGGATGAACACTACAACTCCCATGATGCCACACTACTCAACCACCAAACCCAAGCATTTTACTGTTGTATTACGTGAGAGTGTAAAATAAAAATGCAGATTGAAAGCAATTAGTTGTTTTTGTTACATTTTTGTTGTTGTTGTGAAGCAGCTGATGATGACATCATGCCATCATGTGAGGTCACAATAATCCAATCAATTTATCAAAAACAAACATTCCTGGAAGCAACGAGGATTTCCTGTTTTCATTTTTGAGTGGTTGAAGTTTATTAGGAGGGACTTGGTTTGGAAAGACTTCCCAGGGATATCCGTTATGATTTGACCGATGGAGAATCCTCTCTCTCAATGTAATGTCTATTCATCCAGCATCTCCATTCCTCTTCTGTTTCCTGCCATTCTCCTCCAGCGTGATGTTTCCTCCCTGCAAGGCCCGATGTGTGCAGACAGACTGACCCCAGAGCTGGGAAGTAGTGGAGTACAAATACTTCCTGTACTTTCTACTTCTTACATGTTGAACCCAAATACCTGTACTTTCTACTTCTTACATGTTGAACTCAAATACCTGTACTTTCTACTTCTTACATGTTGAACCCAAATACCTGTACTTTCTACTTCTTACATGTTGAACTCAAATACCTGTACTTTCTACTTCTTACATGTTGAACACAAATACCTGTACTTTCTACTTCTTACATGTTGAACACAAATACCTGTACTTTCTACTTCTTACATGTTGAACTCAAATACCTGTACTTTCTACTTCTTACATGTTGAACACAAATACCTGTACTTTCTACTTCTTACATGTTGAACACAAATACCTGTACTTTCTACTTCTCACATGTTGAACCCAAATACCTGTACTTTCTACTTCTAACATGTTGAACCCAAATACCTGTACTTTCTACTTCTTACATGTTGAACACAAATACCTGTACTTTCTACTTCTCACATTTTCCAAACAGGCTGGTTCCTTTAGTCTGAATGTGTGTTTGGTGGCGTGATCATTATTATTTAGAGTCATTGCGTGCCTATTGATTTGAACACGATCCGTGTATCCATCATTTCCTGGTCTTCTCTAAAGAAGAGGGACCAATGAAAACGTTGTCATGTTGCCGTTGTTCAGCATGGAAACATTCATTAGCTAACAATGACATTATTGTTCTATTAATATAAAGGGAGGTCAGGTACTCTTTAAAACAGCTGCTAGTTATGGGTACTTTTTACTGAAGTACATTTCAAAGCCTCTTTACTTTGACTTGAGTAAAGAAGTTTAGTCAGTACTTCTACTTTCCCCAGAGTATTTTTAAACTCGAGTATCTGTACTTCTACTTGAGGAAATGATGTGTGTGCTTTTGCCCTCTCTGGCTGACCCCGAACCACAGCAACACAAACATGGAAGTCTATTT
>NW_011335288.1:0-2380 GCF_000735185.1 Notothenia coriiceps | reverse complement strand
TCTTGTGATCATTTTGACCCCACGGGGTGAGATCTTGCGTGGAGCCCCAGATCGAGGGAGATTATCGGTGGTCTTGTATGTCTTCCATTTTCTAATAATTGCTCCCACAGTTGATTTCTTCACACCAAGCTGCTTACCTATTGCAGATTCAGTCTTCCCAGCCTGGTGCAGGTCTACAATTTTGTTTCTGGTGTCCTTTGACAGCTCTTTGGTCTTGGCCATAGTGGAGTTTTGAGTGTGACTGTTTGAGGTTGTGGACAGGGGTCTTTTATACTGATAACGAGTTCAAACAGGTGCCATTAATACAGTTAACAAGTGGAGGACAGAGGAGGCTCTTAAAGAAGAAGTTACAGGTCTGTGAGAGCCAGAAATCTTGTTTGTTTGTAGGTGACCAAATACTTATTTTACAGAGGAATTTAGCAATTAATTCATTAAAAATCCTACATTGTGATTTCCTGGATTCTTTCCCCCCCATTCTGTCTCTCATAGTTGAAGTGTACCTAGGATGAAAATTACAGGCCTCTCATCTTTTTAAGTGGGAGAACTTGCACAATTGGTGGCTGACTAAATACTTTTTTGCCCCACTGTATATGTGCACATATGATCGCCAAGCTTGGTAGAGCTCTACATGTGTAGGAAAGGGTTGTCATCGTAGAACGGTTGACAATTCATGGTAAATAACGAACAGCAATTTTTGCTTTAAAGGTCCATCGCTACTATGTGACAGATATTTTCCTCAACAAGACCAAAATAAACAGCAAAACTCAAAATAATATTACACTTATATACAGTTGGACTGACACACATTTTCAAATGAATACTAATGTGCAACCTTACTTTGTTTGAAAAATAATGCAAATCACTTAAACCTTATTGCCTTAAGGTTTTTTCAGCGTTTAATAGGGTTATACAATAGTAAAAAAGAAAATCTTTTAAAAAATCAATGAATGTCCATTAAATCAAATATTCAACTTTATGATATTTGCATTTGGGCAGAGTTTATCTTGATCTTAGAGGATATTTTTTGCGACTTTTCTTTTTCAGATATTAGATAAGCAAGTTAGAAAAATGCCACGGTGAAAGTTGGTGGGGTGATGGAAATCTTACAATTGTCTTTTTTCAAATTATTATTTTGCATCAATCCAGGGGTGGAGAAAGCATGGCTCTTACTGCTACTTTATAGGGATCCAGACCAAAACCTTGGATGAAGCTAAAGATGACTGCAGGAGATCAAATTCCTACTTAGCTGATGTTTCAAATGCGTAAGAACACGTATATTATTAGAAATATTCTGATCATCACTACATTTCAGAATTTCCAACTTATGAGAAGATTCAAAGAAATGTAAACAATATTGAATTCCTAAAAATGTTTGTCATTTACTGACACCAGAAATCCTGCGACCCTAACGGTTTATCTATTTCCAGAGTGGACAATGCCTTCCTTGTCAGCTTGGTCGGGTTGAGACCAGAGAAATACTTCTGGCTGGGCCTCTCAAACCAGAATGACATCGATCAATTTGTGTGGACAAATGCCAACTCAGTGGGGTTTACTCACTGGAATGCTGAAATGCCAGGTATGGTGACATTTTTAAATCTATAAGATGTGTCAGAAAAAGGCCGGAAAACTGACAATTCATAATTTCTCCCTCAACAATTCAAGGTCACCAACAGGGGTGTGTTGCCATGAAGACAGGTGTTTTTGCTGGCCTCTGGGAGGTGCTGCCCTGCACTAATAAGGAGAAATACATCTGTAAACATCTGGCAGAGGGGGCAGTTTTAACCCCTGCACCACCTAGTGTTACCCCTACAAAATGTGCAGAAGGCTGGACTCGAGTGGGATCAAGAAACGATTGCTTTAAGGTAGAGCCACATGTATTAAAAAAAGATAATAATAAAAAGATTAGAAGATAACTTATGACAATACTCAGGGTTTTGTCTAAAGCGGGTAACAGGGGTGCTGCGCCCTCTTACTTCCGGCGTGCGCCCTCTAACCAAAATGCAGATTTTCTCCGTAAAACGTTAAAGTGATGCCAGAAAACAATATTTCTGTTTGTCCAAAACTGTATAATTACTAAAAAATATGAAAATCATCATAGACCATCAGGCGGCATGGACAGCTTTGTTTTTACGGAGCTCTGAATAAATAGGGGATCGATGTCCAGTCGGTCTGCCTCTAGATGAGTGGCAGGCAGCAGGCTTACACTTAAACTGGGATTTCTGAATGATATAGTTTCTTTTACTGTCCTTTTTTCAGCAGAGGAAGTAAAGAAACCGTTACTGGGGATTTATTTTTTGTTAAGGGGGCATTATATGACTCAGCAGATTCAAGACATGATGAAACTATTGTTTTCTGCTTCGCTCTAATGCATTATTTTTGC
>NW_011335287.1:0-3580 GCF_000735185.1 Notothenia coriiceps | reverse complement strand
CCGGGAAACGATAGAACAAGCACGTTCCATGCGAAGACCTGTGGCTGCAACCCGGAGCAAAGCAATAAACCATTGCGTAGCTAACTAGTAGCGCTAGCTTTAGCTAACGTTAGCTAACGAAACGAACTGCCGAGTAAAATTGGAAAATGCTGGTAATTAATTGTTCTATAATTTGTAAAACTACGGTGTTAAAAAAGACAATTTCAAAAATACAGATTCTAATGGTCAGATATAGATATACAGATACTAAAGATAGGCAGGTACTTGCTTTCAAGCAGAACACAGGGGAAAACAAACTTAGCGGGAGTGTTTACGTGTTCGGCGTAATGACGTACAACGGCCTCGACAATTTCTGTAGTCCTATTCAGCCACTCGGTAACAACCATCGTTTTTCAGACACATAAACTCTTCAAAAATCCCCAGTGGGGTCACTGCTGATGTATTTAATGTCGTAGAACAAAACGTCAATTACCTCTTAAATTTGTGTCAACCACAGACCTTATTTCGAGCTATTTTCCAAAACCCTATGGAAAAAATGCATTGTTTTTTGAGGAAGGAACCGGAAGTGCTAAAAATGCTAACTTACTTCCGGGTTTTACGACACGTCACTGCGGCTCTCTATAGGGCGACACAACGCTCATCAACGGCCCGACATCTATCGACATCTATCGACGCCGAAAATCGTCTCGGTGTGTAAGGACCTTAAGTTGCGCTGACAAGTGAAAGAGGTCCACACTCTGCTACCCCGCAGCGAGGCTCCCCCCGCCCTCCTGTTGACAGTTCACGAGCGTCGAGCTCTCCCCCCCCGTTGAAAATTCACGATCGTCTTCACACTGATCACAATTTTTTTTTTAATGGCACTTCATATCAAAAAGGTTGCCGACCCCTGACCTATGCATACAGTAAATACTGTATGGGTTGTACAGGAGCAAACTGTACGCCATCATCGTAAGTGTACGTTAGATGTTAGGACATAATGCGTGTACTCCAAATCTTCAATTAGAAAATGTAAAAGGGACTTTTGCTTCTGGGAGCTCATTGTTATGAGATATGCAATCTGAGTACTTAAACTCGTCAGTAAAAACCAACAAGGGCAAATTGCTCAAATGAATGTGGAACTTTTTCATACAGAATAAAATAAAATAAATGTTTGCATGTCCTCCTCTGCTGTGCACAAATTGTACACAGATTTATGACTCAGCTAGACAGAATGTTAAGAAGAAATAGGGCAGAGAGACAAAAACCATAGAGGACTTTAAAACACTTTCTTATGATCTTTAGCATTTTCAGAAAAGTACAGGTCTTAAAAGTATTTTAACAAATGTGACGTCTTTGTCGATAAGATTTAAATCCAAGTAAAAAGTAGTTTACATTTTGATGAGCCAATACATTTATTTGCGTATAAAATTGTACACGCTCACATGAGTCATCAGTCAACGGGCTATTACAGTATAGATGTAGGTTTTTAATCAAGCTCATAGACATTTATAATTTTAAGACATTGATGAATGCATAAAATACACCTAACACATATTTCTGCTTATGTGCAAACATGTAGCCCCTGTAATGTTTGTTTGGATGGAAACATACAGCGTTAATATTGCATGGCTGCAGCTGCATATGGCAAATAGTAATTTAATATCATTCTTGATGAATATGCATTTTTTAAAAGGTTACTAACAAAAGTACAAATACAAATATGTATATATTCTTAATGGGAAATACTGCTCAGCATGGGAAGGCTGTTATTTGACGCTCTGAAGGAGAATATTCAAAAGTGAGATAAATTAACCCTGGTGATGTCATCAGGGGGTGTAGACTCCTGGTAATGATGTCATCAGGTCATATATATTTCAACAGTTTGGCTTGTTTTTTTTTTAGAGTGGAAATGTATAAACGCATGTATGAGCCTGTATGCCATAAGTGAGAGTAAGAAAAGGGCAAGAAGAAAAAAAGACTTTTGGACTTTCTTGTCCCCATCTATGCCTGTCTTCAAAACACTGACACTCGGCATGTGTTTTGTAATCCTCTGTTTGGAGTGCTGAGTGTTCTTGAGTGACAAAACCATTTCATGCCGACTGGAGAGCATGCATTTATGCAGACTCTTGACTGATGTCAGCTGGACTGACGGGGGATGAATGCAAAGAAAAGCTGGGGGCATCGCACCCAGCAGCACCCAGGTGTCAGCTTTTTGATACAGAGCGGAAGATAGCAGTAGAAGTTTCAACCTTGACAGTTTTCCAGTGTGCTTTTGTAGATTGCTGTTTGGTCTTTCCCATGCGAACGCCGCACAGAAGGTAAACAGCAGACAGTCTGACAGAACACACATCAGGGCATCTCTCTGTGTTAGCTGAAAGGAACAGCAGAAGCCTAAACAAAAGTTGTGTCAGATGTTTGCAGGGCCTGTAACTCAGGGTCAACGCACAGCAGAAAGAAGCACTTATACTGATAAACTTTGATGATTTCACCAGCTTCACAATAGGAGTTTTCTCTGCTTAAAACTTTATCAAAGTGGCCTATCATCTAAAATAATCCCTTGAAGTGAAGGAAAATCAGCACAAAGAGGTGAAATCCAGAATGTAGGCTCCTGCTTGGCAAGCCTACAAATCCTTCATGTTTGTTGTGCAGATATAGAGAATAAAATACAGGTCTTAGGTTAAATGTTGCAACCTTATTTTATGTTGCCCTGCAGATGTCATGATTACAACTGTAAATGCTTTGTGGTATTTAAACATCTGCTTTCATTTGTTCCTTGCTAAACAAGCTGATAACTGAAGTCTCATCTCTTTATGATAAAGTGCACCAGATTTATTCAATATTGTCTTCAAATAACACTGTTATTGGCCCAACTTTTGAGAGAGCGAAACGTCACAGATTACCCGGCATGCCTGAGAAGTACCCGTATGTGCGGTCATAGAGCACGCGCAACTTTAACCATGCCTCCCAAAAGGCTCGTTCACATCAAGAACGTGAATTTGCGTACACGTAACAGCACCGCACGTTCATGACAGCATGGTACTGGATTTATATTAACGAGGCGGCAGTTAGCAGCTAGCGGCTAGCTAGTAAATTATGCTAAATTACACATCAATCGTTATGTACTTTTATATTACGCTGACATCAAGATCTAGTGATATCCAAGCAACAGAGCTTCATTTAGCATGATACTTGTGTGGGTTGTACATGAAACCACTTGGTAACCATTACTTTTTTTATGCATACTTTAAGTAACATTAGGCTGTCTTTGGCTCTTTTCTGCTGTAACAATGTAAATGTATTCTGATCTAATGGATGTTTTTGTCAGTTTGTTTCCCTATATTGCGACACTTATTTGGTTTATGATTATTTCTCCTTTTTTTACAGACATCCCCAACCATAGTGGAATGCTGTTGTAAAGGATTGCATTGATCCGTGCATCAATACCTTTACCCAGCTTTGAGGCCTCCAATGAACATCATCTTGTGGCTGGGAAAAATGTGAACAAATAAATCTCACAAAGACTGACTTTCTGGTGTAATCATTATAATATCAAAGACAAGCACTTTAAGTAACAATATATAAAATCATTCAGCAGCAGAGG
>NW_011335286.1:0-1802 GCF_000735185.1 Notothenia coriiceps | reverse complement strand
GAGTACGTGTGTGTGTGTGTGTGTGTGTGTGTGTGTGTGTCTGTCTGTCTGTCTGTCTGTCTGTCTGTCTGTCTGTCTGTCTGTCTGTCTGTCTGTCTGTCTGTCTGTCTGTCTGTCTGTCTCTGTGTGTGTGTGTGTGTGTGTGTGTGTGTGTGTGTCTCTGTGTGTGTGTGTGTGTGTGTGTGTGTGTGTGTGTGTGTGTCTGTGTCTGTGTCTGTGTGTGTGTGTGTGTGTGTGTGTCTGTGTGTGTGTGTGTGTGTGTGTGTGTGTGTGTGTGTGTGTGTGTGTGTGTGTGTGTGTGACTTTGTGTGTGTGTGTGACTTTGTGTGTGTGTGTAGAGCTGCCTGCACAACACCGAGGGTCCTCAGTGTGATAAATGTCGCTCCGGATACTTCGGAGACCCGAGTCGAGGCCGACCCGACGACTGCAAGCCGTGCCCCTGCCCGTACTACGAGACCTCCCGCCGGTATGATATTATAGATACTACGAGCCCCCCCGCCGGTACCTCACACCTCTTGTTGTTAAATATCTGTTTCTTGAATGTTTCTCTCTGTAGATTCTCTGACAGCTGCTTCCTGGACGTGGACAAGCAGCCGACGTGTGACGCCTGCAGGCCCGGATACACTGGGAGACGCTGCGAGAAGTGAGGACATTTACAAATCTAATTATGAGAAAAAGTCAATTATCAATTATTATTATTATAAAAATACCGAATACAAATAAATAAATAAAATAGTAAAAAAAAGAATTCCCCCAAAAAGTCAAATATAATTCAATACAAAAGTCAAATCCTGAGTAAAAGTCAATTTATGAGAAAAAAGAACTCCAGCTCTCTGGAACCGGGAGATGCTGATATGTAAATGTTACCGTTTTGTTTCAGGTGTGCTGCTGGTTTCCAGGGCAACCCCCTCCTGCCCAATGGGAAGTGTGTTCCTGTCCGTGAGTACACGTTCAACTCATTACAGCGTAGTGGTTATTGTGGTCTGTGCTCTCTGGTGGTGCTGTAGGCTGTAGACATCATTATGTCATATCTCAGGTATGCACACCTGGATCAGTCTCCTCTCCTCATGTCCTTGTCTCCTCATGTCCTTGTCTCCTTGTCTCCTCTCTCCTGCAGAAGGCTCTAAGTGTGACAGCAGAGGAAGCATCAGCTCCAGCAGCTCACCCTGCAGCTGCAAGGTAAACACAGCAGGACAACTGCATTAAAAACAAAGAAATAACAGCTTTATCTGGGATTGTTTGTTTGCAAAAGGGGGGGGGGGGTTGTCTTTGGGTTGAGCGTGCAACATTTGCTTTACAAAAGGGTCATTTAAAACCCATTGAATCACATCCTGACAGGATTATATTATAATACTCTAACCATTCACGGGACTGTGTGTGTTCAGAACAACGTTGCAGGCGCCCTGTGTGACGAGTGTAAGGCGGGTTTCTTCCACCTGTCAGACCGCGCTGAGGGCTGCCTGCGCTGCTTCTGTATGGGCGTGACCAAGAGCTGCTCCAGCTCCACCTGGAGCCGCGACCAGGTGAGGGGGGGGCTGTGTACCTGTTCACCTGTGTGTTCACCTGTGTTTTTATCTGTGAATGTACCTGTGTGTGTACCTGTGTACCCTATGTGTTACCTGTTCACCTGTGTGTTCACCTGTGTTTTTATCTGTGAATGTACCTGTGTGTTTACCTGTGTGTGTACCTGTGTGTTTACCTGTGTGTGTACCTGTGTACCCTATGTGTTACCTGTTTACCTGTGTGTTTACCTGTGTGTGTACCTGTGTACCCTATGTGTTACCTGTTTACCTGTGTGTTTA